>NC_132781.1:99966720-100266811 GCF_048418805.1 Vulpes vulpes | reverse complement strand
CCACGTCAAATGCTTTACACATCTTTTCAGCAAGGTATTAGTTCTAGTGCAGTGGGCACAAAAACGTTAGCTGTGATTTTGAAACGTTTGTCCTCAATTTCCTGAGCTATGCTGAAACCGGAGCCATAAGCTTTTACCCTCAAAAATTATTTCAAGTGACAGTTTTCCTTTTCTTTTCTTTTCTTTTCTTTTCTTTTCTTTTCTTTTCTTTTCTTTTCTTTTCTTTTCTTTTTTTCTTTTCTTTCTTTCCTTTCCTTTCCTTTCCTTTTCTTCTTTCTTTCTTTTCTTTTCTTTTCTTTTCTTTTCTTTTCTTTTCTTTTTTCTTTCTTTCTCCTTCCTTCCTTCCTTCCTTGCTTCCTTCCTTCCTTCCTTCCATGAAACGAATTCCCACTGTCTGGGGTCAAGGGACTCAGCAAACCAAATTGCACCTAGTTGATGATGCATCTGAATCAAAAGCCAAGTAGAACAGTTTTCATAATTAATAATCAGCCTTTCATTTAAGCAGTGCTTTTTACTTTTATTATTTCTTATTTCTTTGGGCTGAATGAAGAGACCCCTTCATTGTCAAATTACTTTGTTTTAGAGTAGATCTTGGTATAGAGTTGAAAAAATTACTTAAAAGACAAGCATGTGCCCCAGTGTAGAACAGCTAGCTAGTGTGTTGGTTTGGGCTTTAGTCTGCCCCCACATGTCCTAGGGGTATTGTCCACAATGTAGCCAGAGTGGTTATTTAAAAATGCAGATCAGGTCATGCCACTCCTCTGACCAGAACTTCTGTTTACTTTCCTTGTAACCCAGAATAGAATCCCAAATCCTGCTGTGACCTACAGGGCCCTCTGTGATAGGCTCCACAAGGCCACTCCACCTCTCTGATCCCATCTCCTGTCCTCCAGGTACTTGCGTTCCATCTTCAGCTGCCCTAGCCTCCTTGCACTTCTGGAGTATGCCAGGCATGCTTCAGGGCCCTGGCACTGCCTGTTCACAGCTCCAGGACACATTCCACAGAGAGTCACAAGATTCTCCCTCACTACATTTGGGTCTGTGCTCAAGTATTACCTTATCAAAACAGCCTTTCCTCACCAACCTATCTGAAGTAGGTACCCTACACACATATACAGAACCTGACATTCTCTGTCCCCTTAAGCTACTTTATTTATCTTCATACCACTTGTTTCCGCTTGACCTGTTTTATATATTTTTTTAATACATGTTTCTCTGCAGAGCTAAAATATAAGCTATGCCAGAGCCAGGCTTTTTGATCTTTTTGTCCACTTCTGTAGCCTTAATAACTAGAACACTTCCTGGCATATAGAAGGCACTCAGTAAATATTGGTTGAAATAATAGACTAATGATAATTTCTGAGATGATGGTTAAATGTATTCAAAATAAAAAAATTATAGTTATTGTGCAGCTCTAACACATAATCTAACAGGATTATCCTATATGTCCTTAGTATTACCTTCATTTAATAATGAGAAGTTTAAGCTATTGAAAGGCTAAATAACTTCCCTAAAGTGACACTTGGCAGGTTGAGTCAGCCTCCTTACAGAGCACAGCTCTGGAGGGCACCATTTATATTGATTTATTATGAAGAGCGCCCCTTGGAGCTATGTGATGCAGGGGCCTTCTTTGGAAGCCAAGGCCGGACTCATACTTGCGCCATTACTCCCAAAAATTCATGAATAGTGCTCTATAATTTTATAGGATAATGTGCTTCTTTTTGAGCAACATTTTGGGATTTTTCTTACCTAGGGAAATTTTTTAAATCTCAAGCTATTGAATTGTCAGGCAACACTATCAGAGCCAGCTTTTGAGAAAGTTCTATGTGATTTATATTTTTTATAAATATGATGTATTCAAGTTGTAAGCACTGTGGGGAATCTCAACCTAAATTTTACTCATTTATATCTATACCCTTAAATCCAAGTACAGAGAATAGAACTTTGCCATAAATGAAATCTTATACATCATCTAGATATTTAAAGAAAGTAACTGAGGACTAGTGATTGTTTTATGATTTTTTATAAATGTCCCTACAACCTGTAACTGTATTTGATAAGCCTATGAGATCTTACCAGAATAATGGCATATTTTCTTCCTATTTAATAAGAACAACATAACCACATTATATTGGAATAATTAAAAATGTGCTAGCTGTATCTGTTAATTTTTTCATGATTATCTACTAATCCTTTGAATAGATCAACAAGTTGATTATTACTAAAGAGAGAACATCAGCTAAGGTATAAAATAAAAATCTATTTAATTCTATACACATATAGAGAAATTATTAAAATATTTTGTTTATACATTCAAAATAAAAATGCTCACTTACTAGTTCTGATCAGATTCTACTTTAAGTACTTCATAGTACAATATTATATATACCTCCTAAAACTTTAATATATAGAATTTAATTACTGTAGTATGCCAGTTATACCTTAACCAGTGGAATAGGGCAGGATAAAAAAGCTGAAATACAAACACAGAATTTATTTCACTATGTGAAAACTCTTAAAAGTTTCTAGGCCCTCAGGTGGAATAATGCTATGCCTCCTGAGTTTTTACAACATTTTAATGACTCATAAGATTGTATACCATTTGAAATAAAGGCATGGAAAGAATATTAGTACTTACCTAAGTTTTAGAAAACAATATCAAAAAAAGTGTGATTTCTTTGGCTTAATTATAGTTTCCTTTTTACTGTGAAAACCTTTTAGGTCTTCGATTAACTAAAATCCTTTACTCTATCCTTGAAGTCCAAAAAATACTTATTAGAGACTATGTTGTTGAATAGGTAAAGAGCCAATCAATAAAAGAACTTTTAGATTTCATTCAGTATAAGTTCCATAATTTAATAAATCTTGAAATCCTTTTATTTTTATTTTATTTTATTTATTTACTTATGATAGTCACAGAGAGAGAGTGAGAGAGGCAGAGACACAGGCAGAGGGAGAAGCAGGCTCCATGCACCGGGAGCCCGACGTGGGATTCGATCCCGGGTCTCCAGGATCGCGCCCTGGGCCAAAGGCAGGCGCCAAACCGCTGCGCCACCCTGGGATCCCTCCTTTTATTATTGAGCTTTAAAGTGTTACCTGACCCATAGGTATTTCTCTTTCCAATCTGTTTTTTTTTGTCATTATTATATATACATATAATAATTTAACTTCTATAAATATAAAAATAGAATAGATATCAGCGTTGAAATGGAGTAAAAGAGACTGTTTGCAGCGTTTCCCAGTGTATTTTTCTGGGAACATGAATTCCATTTGATTAAGGAGAAAAAAATCAGTGATCAAATTGAGAAGTGCTGGATTTAAATAATTAAACAAGTTTTGTTTGTCTTTACTATGGGACTCTTAGAATCATTAACATACTACTATATATATTTTCTAGGTATATTTTCTCTCTTTTTTTAAAGATTCTATTTATTTGACAGAGAGAGTGTGTGAGTGAGCACACACACAAACAGGGAAGTGGCAAGCAGAGGGAGAGGGAGAAGCAGGCTCCTTGCTAAGCAGGGAGCTCGTTGTGGGCCTCGATACCAGGACCCTGGATCATGACCTGAGCCAAAGGCAGATGCCCAACAAACTAAGTCACCCAGGCACCCCCTAGGTATATTTTCTAATACAATTTTTCTCAGAAGTATTTGACCATGAATCCTTTCATTTAGAGTATCTTTGTTTAACATATTATAAAACACACTTCAGAGAGTATACTTTATGCTATCTCATGGAACACTTAAAAGGAAAGAAATTAAGGTTTGCTTTTGCATTATCACACTCCAGAATCTTATATTCTGTAATTTTAATCATTATTTTTTGTCATTTGAAAACATTATAGATTAGTGCAGAAAAAAAAAATTAAGTGCCTTTGCTTTATTCCCCAAATACCAGAGAATGGAGCTAATTCATTTATTTAGTTATTTATAATACAGAGCAAATGGTATGTCTTACAGCAAGAAAATTTTCAAACACTTTGTTACACATTTAATATCTAATATTTCTTTTGGTTCACAAAGATTTAGAGAAATGAAGAAAATAAACCATTTTGTTTTTAAATAAGGAATATCAGTCATTGACAGTGTTTTGTTTACCCCCTACATGCAGTTTATAAAGCTTGGTAGTAAGTACTGAAAATAAATTTTTACTTCTTTTATAAGAAACACAAAATGAATAATGAGTTTATAATTAATTTGACATTTAGTAGCAGGATTTCAGATATATCCTACAATCTCAGTTTATGCATTTCTTTATATGACTCATAATTATCAATATAAAGAAACTATAGCTGAATTACCCACACTCAGATTTCATTTCAAATGCATTTGCCTCTCTTTTTCCTGCCATATTTCTAATACTCCTTGTTCTCATCCCAAAGTTGGACCATATGCATGTACTTAGTGTTAGCCAATGTACGATAGAATTCATTTGGTGCAGCCTTACTGGTCCTGCCATTTTAAACCAACTTAGAGGTTTTAAAGCTTGTGAGACTTATAGCTAAATTGCAGTGTCTGAAATTTACCCAAAAGAACGGGAGTGGGCAACTGCCACCCTTCACCCAACTTCTCTCTCTGGGGGCTCTAGTCTCCTGATGCCAGCAGTGATATTATAGGGGATGCACGGAGCACCCAGTGCCTCTTTATACTAAACATACTGAGTCTTTCTACAAAACAACTAACCTATAAAGACAAAAATTATACTCATCATCTTAACAGTCTTTTTCCTATATCTGCATTCCCACAAGATGTGACTCCATTGGCACTTAAGCTTAGAGATTCTTGCTTCTATTGAGTAATGATGTGGAGTTCATTTTTAATATAACAACCACAACAAAATCCACAAATTTCTGTAGTAATTTATAACCTACCAAGTATTTCATGTACTAATCCTATGACAAGCTGGGAGAATTTAGGTGAGAAGTAAATAAGCTACTTTATGGAAAAGGAAAGTTAAGTCGTTTGCTCATGGTCTCTCAGCAGGTAACTGACAGAATTGATTATCTATTGGCTCCAAATCTCATATTCTTTGGACAATGTCCTACATATGTGCTAAAATTTAAATCCTAGCTTTGAAACGCTTGGGTGGCTCAGTGTTTGAATGTCTGCCTTTGGCTAAGGTCATGATCCTAGGGTTCTGGGATTGAGTCCCACATTGAGCTCCCTGCAGGGAGCCTGCTTCTCCCTCTCCCTGTGTCTCTGCCGCACTCTGTATGTCATAAACAAACAAACAAATAAATAAATTCTTAAAATCAATCAATCAATCAATCAATCAATCCTGGCCTTTTACTCTTTTAAAGCTTAACCTAAAAAATATTTCTGCATTCAGTATTCCCCATTCTTAACTCAGACTTCCCAAGATTGAATTAGTATCTTTTCAGTAAATAAGTATATGTGTTCCAAGTCTGTTAAAAAAAAACTATTCACTATGGAATAATTTTATATGTGTATTTACCTTCCATTTGGTAGTAGCATTAGCTTTTCTTCTAAAATATTTCAAGTTTACCTGTAGCACACTTATAGAATACTATGCTGATTTATTTAGGGAAAAAAATTTTACCTTAGCACCTATAAAAACTATGGAATTGTTTCCCTACATTAGACTTTCTAGACTTTAGGCTGATTCTTTAATGTGGAAAACAGATCTAATAGTAACTACACTCTCAGCTACATCTGCCGGTTTTTAAAATAAATCCAAACTTCAAAATCCCGTAACAAATCCCTGGTTTAGAAAAACCTAAAGGTATTTTAAATTATTTCACAAATGGTAACTTTGCACCTTTAGTGGATTTATTATTGTAGGCCTCTTGACTAGAATTGACCCTTCTGATAATCCTCATCCAGTTTCTGTATTTCAGAAGTAATGAATTTAATATCCAGGAAAATTAAGTGGCTTTCACATAGTCTGACAAGATAGGACCTCCTGCCCAGTCTTCCCCTTCCTAATAGCTTGCTTATTTTCAGTGTGAAAATTAATCATGTGAAAGAAAAATTGGTGATGAAATTGGTACCTAGTGTTTATGAAATATTTTTAAAGTAATTTTCAGATTTCTTGAAAATAATACCTCCTGCATTTGTCAGCTAGCAAGCTGGGCCAGTTTTCATGCACAGGTACCCCTCCCCTACACGCAGACCCACAAAATCTTAAAACATGGAATTAACTTGTCTCATCTGTGGGACTGCAGAAATTTAGCCAAGTAATTGGAACTGTTATCTGCGGTAAATCTAAAAGTAGTGCCTCCCCTTGCCTTCTTTAAATTTAGAGCACTTGCTATGCAAATACACTTGGCGCGATCTTGCCAACTAGCTGACTATCCCCAGCACTGACCATGGGACCACACACGTTCCTGCCTCAGCTCCGATTTCATCTCCCTCCTTTCCAGTCTCTCCTGTCACAACAGTTCCTCTTGGATTTACAGCTCTGCTCCCTTCACTTGGGCACCAATAGGGTATAGCAAGCTTGCAGAACATTCAGAATTCTCACTTCCTAATCTATCTATCTATCTATCTATCTATCTATCTATCTATCTATCTATCTATTTATTTATGACACAGAGAGAGAGAGGCAGAGACACAGGCAGAGGGAGAAGCAGACTCCATGCAGGGAGCCTGATGCGGGACTCGATCCCGGGATTCCAGGATCACACCCTGGGCCGAAGGCAGGCATTAAACCGCTGAGCCACCCAGGGATCCCCTCACTTCCTAATCTTTAAAAGAAAAAATTGTCTATCACATAGGAAGATACAGCATTAGATTTTTGGTTATTCAAATAACCCCAAATCTCAAAATGACCTTCCCGGAGCCAAATATTTACTTAAATGCATGTTATTGAACTGATTACTAAAGAAGTGTATTCATAATTCCTATTATGATAGTGAGTTGAATTCTTATAAAAAATGAGATTATTGGGGCAGCCCTGGTGGCTCAGCGGTTTAGCGCCTTCTTTGGTCCAGGGCGTGATCCTGGAGACCCGGGATCGGGTCCCACATCAGGCTCCCTGCATGGAGCCTGCTTCTCCCTCTGCCTGTGTCTCTGCCTCTCTCTGTGTGTATCTATGAATAAATAAATAAAATCTTAAAAATAAAAAAGGGGTTATTTGAACCGGGTGATGGCATCCCTTACCAGGTTCTGTAAAAGTTCATTGGACCTACTGTTTCCAAAGCTCTATTCATAACTAATGAAGAGTTTTAGTAAGTAGAGATCTGTTGCTGGGTGTTAATAGATTAGTGGCTTTTTTTTTTTTTTAAGCATTCTTTCTAACCATACCTTTTAAATTTAAGGTGTGTGTCATTTCTTGAGGGTGTCATTTTCACCAACCCCAAAACTCTTCCACCTGATGTTCTGTAACTGGTATTGCCATTAATAGGGTTAAGTAAAATTTGCCTAGGAGTTCAGTATTTTAGAATGACTTTATTTCATTGTGGTTGCATGAGATTAAAAACAAAACAAAATGGTGGTATGACCAAAGATTAATCAGTTGTTACTTGTTAATACATAAGAAAGAGCTTATGCTTGCCTACTGGAAAGAGAACTCCACCTGACAGAACTAGTATCCATCTCCTTTGATTTAAATTAGTCTATCTTAGAAGGCAAGTAGAATGAACAAGTTTCCCATTTTAATTTCTTTTTAAGATAAAGAATCCATTAGCATTATTTTATTCTCCTTTTCCTTAAGGATAAGGAAAAATCTCAAAGATTTTTAAACCTGTATTTTGCTTGAGGTTTAGACTGACTTTCCAGGTCATTTGTAGTGCATGTCCCTTCTTGTGGACTTGGAACAGAAGCAGTTTGGTCTGTACATATGTTTAGTAAAAATTACACGCACACACCTTCATGTAGTTTTGGAAACATATACCTTTTTTTGTAAGTAGACTCCACACACAGTGTGGAGCCCAGTGCAGGGTTTGAACACATGGCCCTGAGATCAAGACCTGAGCTGAGAGCAAGAGTTTGGACGTTCAACTGACTGAGCCACCCAGGGGGCCCTACATACACACTTTGACATTAGTCACTGTTTCTTCCTACTTATACAAATGTACTCCTCCTCTTGCAATATAGTTTATCCCATCTTTGAATATTATGCTCTTAACAGTGTTATTTGGGCAGGGGGTAGGATTACCTCTTCCTAGCAGAGGTGAAATAAAAAGCAAAGTTACTCTGAGGAACTGTTTAGCTCTAGTCTATGCAAAAAATTCCACCAATTTCACTGAGTTTTATAAAATGATTCTCAACTATAATTTTAAAACAAACTACAGATGGCATGCTTTAATTATTTGAACTGTGAGAAAGATTCCTCATAACCCAGCTCATTATAGAAGAGGCCCTTTTTGCTCTGTTCTAATCTGCAGCAACTGGACAGTAGGTCTTTTTTTTTTTTAATTTTTTTTAAAATTTATTTATGATAGTCACACAGAGACAGAGAGAAAGGCAGAGACACAGGCAGAGGGAGAAGCAGGCTCCATGCACCGGGAGCCCGACGTGGGATTCGACCCCGGGTCTCCAGGATCGCGCCCTGGGCCAAAGGCAGGCGCTAAACCGCTGTGCCACCCAGGGATCCCTGGACAGTAGGTCTTACAACGAGTAATGCTTGTTGGTGAAAGCAAACTAGAAACATGGTGTTCTACTTTTGTGTTGGTCAGATTCTCTCAGTTACAAATGATAGAAAGTTTTTTTTAAAATATTTTATTTATTCATGAGAGATACACAGAGAGAGGCAGAGACAAAGGCAGAGGGAGAAGCAGGCTCCCTGTGGGGAGCCTGATGCAAAACTATCCCAGGACCCCAGGATCACGACCTGAGCCAAAGGCTCAACCACTGAGCCATCCAGGAGTCTCTGATCCACTGAGCCGTTTAGGAGTCTCTGATGGAAAGTTTTTTCAGGGCACCTGCATGTATCAGTTGGTTGAGCCTTCAGCTCAGGTCATGATTCCAGGGTCCTGGGATATGGAGCCCTGCATCCAGCAACTTGCACAGTGGGGAGTCAGCTTCTCCCTCTGCCCCACTCCCACCTCATGCTTGCTTGCTCTCTCTCAAATAAATAAATAAAATCTTAAAAAAAAAAGAAAGTTTTATCATATTAGCTCATGCCAAAAAGGAGTGTTAGCTACAGTGAAGAAGTTTTGGGGGTAGACCTAGTAGGGTACACGGCTAGATCCAAATACTCAAGTGCTTTGGCATCAAGATTGTGTATCTTTTTCTCAGCTTTGCTTTTTTCATTTTCAGATACTTTTTCTCCACATGGTAGAAAAGATGGTGGCTGGCAACTCAGTTTACTGATTTTTACAGTTCTTGTTCTCTGAGGAATTGGAAGAGAAAGACCGTGCTTTTCTCAGTATCCATATGTCAAATCTGATGGAGAGACTGGATCTATCCTGACTAGATCAGATTCTTTACCCTTAGTCAGTCACTGTGAACTCAGTGAACTAGGGTCTTAGGAGGGGTCATGCCTTGTGCATATGCCCACCCACAGAAGCCCCACTGAACCCCAAAGATAGAGATGGGCAGCTAGCATCATACATTCTCTGCAGTCATCTTGCAGAAGATGAAGAGAAACAAATAGGATAAAAATATCATGAGATGAAAATATTTGCCAGGTTAGAGATGAAAACCGGCTGTCCTATTTTTACTTGGTTTCATTTTATTATTTCATTAGTAGTTAGGTTTTCACAAGGTTTTCTTCACATTTTTATTAGGCTTTTGTATTTCTTTCATGATTTGTCTTTTTATGTGCTTTGCTCTTCTGTTATGATTTTAGTTGTTTCTATTTATAAGAGCTCTCAGTATGTATTAAGGCTTCCATTTTTTTCTTTGTTGTTTGAAAATTAATTCTAAGAGTTACATGTAAAGTTTCACCATATGCTTCCTTGATTTTTTACCTGTCTATATTTTTCTTTTTTTAAAATATGTATTTATTTTAGAGAGAGAGAGAGAGGAAGAGAAGTGGGGTGAGAGGCAGAGGGAGAGAAAATCCCAAGCAGACTCCCTGCTGACCATGGAGACCAACTCGGAGCTTGATCCCAGAACCCTAAAATCATGACCTGAGCCGAAACCAAGAGTCAGACACTTAACCAACTATGCCAGTGAAGCGCCCCTGTGTTTCTCTTGATATGTGAAATCTTATAGATGTTCTTCTAGAATTTTATTCCATTTTTTAAAGATTTTATTTATTTATTTACTTAAGAGAGAGAGAGAGAGAGAGAAAGAGCATAAGCAGGGGGAGTGGCAGAAAGAGGCAGAGGGAGAAGCAGGCTCCCTGCTGAGCAAGGAGCTAGGGTGATGTGGGGCTTGAACCCGGGACCCTGGGATCATGATCTGAGCCGAAGGCAGTCATTTAACCTACTGGGCCACCCAGGTGCCCCCAGAATTTTAGTTGATAAAAGATAACAATGAATGAATAATCAGTTTAAACATAGTAACTTATAGTATTCTCCCTTTGGAAAAAATCCACATTGAATTATGGAGTATATATTTCCTGAGGGAATTAGTTATTTATCTATTTTTGGAAAACAGTATTTTCCAATAAAATTTTTGGACACTTAGGTCTGTCTTTTTCACAGATTAAGAATCAGTGATCACTTTGAGTATATACAATTTCAGTGTCTTCTCCACCTTTTCTTTATTGTGAAGAGCTGTGGGGCTTTTAGTGAATAAAATAAATTAAGGCCTCAATGTTCAGTCAGTTCTTTGATTATGTAGTTAAGTTTACCATGAGGAGGGATTATGCCACTTGATAAGAACAAGTTTACAGTCTTGATAGTGGTGTGTTCTGCGTGTGTTACCTAATGTCATAACATAATATGTGACATACCTTGACAAAGATGATTATTTTCGTCTGACATAATATTTAAGTTTGATTATTAAAAATATAGAAATCAGTTGAAAATCTGACTACACACTTGTTTTCTCTTTGGACAACTAAATAGTACTCATTTTCTTATATTGGAAAAGGAGATAAGCCTAAATTATTCTTGTTTGTACGTAATCTACCCATAGGTAATAATGAAAGCATGTGTTAAGATTAGAATTTTAAAATTCCAACTAATCATTACAACAGCGATGGTACTTTTAACACAATAGAAAAGTTCTCACATTTTTACAGGGAATGAAGAATTGGATTTATTAAAGTACAATTCATAAATGTGAAGTAATGTAATTCTTTGTATTTTAAAAAGTATATCTAGCTCTTCCTTGTCTGTCTTTAACATAGTAGTAAATATATTTATTCTAAAGAGTGCAACAGGACTGAAGCTTGGGAGCCCAGGGTGCTAGCCTCCTGCCCAGACCTCCATTCACCCTTGCTTCCTGGAGCAGGTCGCTGTCTATCCCAGGCCTTTTTGCACACATCCACTTAAAGCAGAGATGAATTCAACCCAGTGAAATAAAGAAATTTCCTCCAAAATGCAGTAAGTCAAAAGAAATTGAATGCATACCTCTAGGAAGTCAAGAGTCATAAAAAATTTGCCTTTGAAATTTTGTTTAATGCTTAATCATGAACATTTTGAATTTCACTCTGTGATATTTAATTTTAAATAAATAAATACAAATATTTTTAAAATTACTTTGGAAGGCCTAAAATTTTCTTGAAAGATTTATCCCATGGCATCTCCTAGACACTCTTTGACACATGTATTGCACACTACAGTTGTGAATGTTTTCTCTACAGAAGCCTTTTCCTGCTGTTAATACTCTCTGTGCTACACACATCAAATAATTTCTCAAGAATACGGTATTTTCCTGTTCATATCCATGCTTCTGAATCCATAACAGATTGGTGGCCCAAGCAGACCCCATAAGACCCAACTGACTTCATACACATGTATCATTTGGAAAAGTTGGTTAATTTGTGATAATTTAAATCATAATGATAGTTTTAAAGAACACTGTAATCTTTAGTAAAATTAAATTTTTATCTTTATTCAATAGATATAAAGTCAGTTATCTTCTTGCTTTTGAAAAAAGAGTAATTGCATGCTCACCGACATATGATATTATATACTTAGTAAACTTGATTCATAGTGAAATTTTTTTTAAATGCCTTTTTTTTCCCCCAAGATTTTATTTATTTATTAATGAGAGACACAGAGAGAGAGGCAGAGACATAGATAGAAGGAGAAGCAGGCTTCCCACAGGGAGCCCAATGCGGGACTCGATCCTAGGACCTTGGGATCATGCCCTGAGCTGAAGGCAGACACTCAACCACTGAGTCACCCAGGCATCCATTAAAAATGTTTTCTATTGCTTAAATATAAAGAGCTGCTTTTAAAGACTTTGTAAAAACATAAAATAAGCTTAAGATAGTCATAATTTACAGATTTTAGCTATAAATGTTATAATTTTGCATCATTACTAGTCACCTTGATTAAAATGCTAACCATTAAAATGATAGAGCAGCCTTAGATTTTGGTCAAAATTAAAATAGTTTGATCTTTTAAATCAAGAAATCAAAACCCTGTCTTGTCATTATAGGATATTCTTTATAAAGGGTTTTGTTATGATTTTCTTTTTTTTAATATTTTATTTATTTATTCATGACAGATACAGAGAGGCAGAGACATAGGGAGAGGGAGAAGCAGGCTCCCTGCAGGGAGCCTGATGCAGCACTTGATCCCAGGACCCCAGGATCATGCCCTGAGCCAAAGGTAGATGCTCAGCCGCTAAGACACTCAGGTGCCCCTCGTTATGATTTTCTAAGACTTAGAGCATTTGATTTTTGGAAATATAGTTCTGGCATTCCATTAAATTATACTCTACTAGCCTAGAAAATAAGAATTTAAATCCTTGATGTTTTTATAAGAATAAGAATTTTGAACAGAGCTATCACTCACCAGTTTGGAAAACAAATATCATTTGTACTTTTAGAGCAAAAATATAATTTATACTTTTAGAGCATAAATTCTGGTGTCAGACTCTCTGGGTCTACATTGTGTCCCTGTTGCTTGGTAACTTTACACAAGTTATTTAACCTGTCTGTTTTGACTTCTTCATCTGCAAAATAGTACTTACTTCATAGAATTTCATAAGAATTAAATGGAAAATATATTTTAAGTATTTAGAATGATGCTAGTACTTCCTAAGCTCTATAAATGTGTTAGCTATTGTTACTGTGCGTGCATGCATATGCATTCCTATATGCATTTCTGCTCTTGACAGGTAGTGACAGGCTTTTGAGAAAGTTAAAATTTGTAACACCTAAAATATCTATGTTTCTACAGGGATACCAGGGGGCAAATGGGGATTTTTCCTCTAGGCCTGGGCCTACATTTGGTTGGGGAAGACGGCACCTATTTCTGATTTGCACAAAAGTGCCAAACAAACCACCAGTGGCTCTCTCAGTCCATTCGGGCCACTAAATACCACATCCAGGTGGCTTAAACAATAACCATTTATTTCTCATGGTTCCAGAGGCTAGAAGTCCAACATCAAGGCACCAGCAGACTTGGTAGCTGGCGAGGTCCTGATTCTTGGTTTATGGAAGTTGTCTCCTCATATGGAAGAAGGGTCAAGGGAGCTCTTTCAGGCTACTTCTTTTGTAAGGGTGCTAATTCCATCCATAAGGGCTCCCGCCTCCTGACTTAATCAGCTCCCGAAACCCCACCATCAAATTCTGTCACATTAGGGATTAGGTTTCAACATGAATTTTGGGAGGAACACAAACATTTCATCTATAGCAGTGGTCTTCATAATGTATAAACTTTTTCTGGAAGCCATAAATTGTCCTTTCTCATTTTTCTTCAAAAATTGAAGATATACTTGTGAGTTTGTGCATGGGGAGGTTCTAGGACTTGATACTCTGAAAGTTAAGCCTCAGCCAAGTTGCTTGCTTAACTTCCTGAAATGATGTGTAAGACATTTAAAATTGGGAAAATAATTCTTTTAGGGTGGTACAAGATTATCATTCCACTTTTAGAGGTTCAGGTTCTCAATGCCTATAAACTTTAGTATCTTGATTATCAGTTAATCAGTATTAATTGTTTGGTAGAGGAAGCAACTTATTTAATTTCTTAGACCACATTCTCAGAATTATTTGGAATTACTGGAGTAATAACTATGTAAGATTTTTATTATTTATTGGTGCCTTAATGGGTGTTAAAATCTAAATCTGTTTTTTTAAGAAATAGTGAATATTGATTATTAATAATTAGGCCATTTGGCATTCTGATACCTATTATCTTTTTTCTGAAAAATTTTTTTTTTTTAAGTAAGCTCTAAGCCCAGTGTGGGGCTTGAATTCACAACCCCGAGATGAAGAGTCCCATGTTCCACCGACTGAGCCAGCCAGGCATCCCTCTAATATTTATTTTCATTTTATCTTCTAGATGAACCAACAAGCCCTAGCATTGATCATGACCTTGCACACATCCCTGCTTCTGCTGTCATCTCAGCCTCCACCCCCCAGGCACCTCAGGCACACCAGGCACCCCAGGCACCCTCCATAGCAATGGTCCCACCCAGCCTCACCACGTCGGCTCCTTTAATTCGTCGCCAGCTCTCCCATGACCAGGGTACGTTTCAGTGAGTGGCTATGCAAACCATCTCTCTTTCTCAGTTTTCCACTTAGAATGCTATGACAAACTGATCTCACTATGAAAAGGATCTGGAAACCACTTGCAAATGTCTAAATGTTGGCTTTTAATTACAGAATCTGTCGGACCTCCCAGCCTCGATGCCCAGCCCAGCTCAAAGACCGAAAGATCAAAATCCTATGATGAGGGCCTGGATGATTACAGAGAAGATGCAAAATTGTAAGTCTCAAGCATATCATCTTAAATATTTGTCAGTATTCGGCCAGACTTTGACATATAAATACTGAATTTTAATGATTTCTTTTATACTTTTAACTTTATAACATTAGAAATGCAAATAAAAAAATAAAGTTGTTATTCAGTAATATATGCAGTTGAATTTTTAACATTAATATTTAAAAATTGGTAATACACAAACATAATGCAAAAAATATTAGTATTAAACAATCACAGCTACTATAGGTCTCTGGCCACCCAGATCTCTTCTCAGACATAACTATGTTACTGTTTCCTGAGCTATTCTCTGCATAAAATCACATACACGTGTTTCGGCTTATATGTGTGTATTACATATCCTAATTATTTTTACAAACAAATGATAGATGCTAAACAAATGACTGATTGCGGAGATCATCCAGTGTGTATATTCCCGGCTCACTCTTTTTCATGATTGTTTCATTTTCTATTGAATAGTTTTACTAATATATATCTGTCAATTTATATTCTATAAATAGACATTTAGATTGAATCTTATGCTACTGCAAACAATACTTCAGTGATTATATTTGTATATAGTTCATTTAGTATATAAGTGAGTATAATTGGAAGAAAGATTGTTACATCAAGAGGGTGTGTGTTTTTTATTTTAATATGTATTGTTAGCCACTCTCCTTAAAGTTTATACCAAACCAGATTCCCACCAACAGTGTACGGAAGTCTCTGCTCCTCACCAGCACAGCATTTACCTAACATTTGATGTTTTTGTAAATCTAATGGTATCACATTGTAGCTTTTTTGTTGTTGCTTCTGTTTTTTTTTTTTTTTTAAGATTTTTATTTATGTATTTAAGAAAGAGTATAAGCAGGGGGAGGAGAGAGGCAGAGGGAGAAGTAGACTCCCCGCTGAGCAGGGAGTCCCATGTGGGGCTCCATCCCAGGACCCTGAAATCATGACCTGAGCCAAAGGCAGACACGTAACCGACTGAGCCACCTCACATTATAGTTTTTATTTGAAAATTTCTTATTGTTAATTGAACATTGTTTCATATATATTTAAGAGAGATTTCTATTTTCCCATGAACTGCTTGTTCATGTCTTCTGCTCTTCCCAACTGCTTTTCCTAATTGACTTCTGGGGGCTCTTTATAAAAGGGCTCTTTTCTGAGATAAGTGTTGCAAGTCTTTTCCCAATTCAGTATTTTTCATTGGATTTTCTTAAGTTTTTTTAGACTGTGCAAAAATGTCAAACTTTTTCTTTGCAGTCAAATTTAGAATTTTTTTTTAATGGCCTTCAGATTTTGAGTCATTGAAAAAGCCTTTCTTGCATAATACAACAAAACTCTTCCATGTTTGCCTCTCAAATTTATGGGTTTTTTTTTTTTTTTTTGGTCTTTTTTTGTATATTTACAACTGTGATTCACCTGGAGCTTATTTTATTTCAATTAGTGAAATAAAGGCCAACTTTATATTTTCCAGTATCAGTTGTGCCCAAAGCATCTATTGAATGTTGTATTTTTCCCACTGATATTTCATCTTTATTAAATACTAAATTATTATATGTATATATAGTTTTATTTTTAGCCTCCATTCTGTTCTGTTGATTTATCTGTCTACTCATGTACACCAGATTCCGTTAATTGCAGTGGGTTTTTTTTTTTAATATTTTATTTATTCATTCATGAGAGACACAGAGAGAAAGAGGCAGAGACACAGGCAGAGGGAGAAGCAGGCTCCACGCAGAGGATCCTGATGTGGGATTCGATCCTGGGTCTCCAGGATCATACCCTGGGCTGAAGGCAGTCGCTCAACTGCTGAGCCACCTAGACGTCCCTAATTGCATTGGTTTTATTATGTTTTTATTATTGATGGAACTGTTCTCTCATGACTGTGTTTTTTCTGAATTCTCCTGGCTATTTTTGTTTATTTTACTATTTGAACTTTAAAGTCAATTTTCTAGTTCTTAAATTTTTATGGATATTTTTAGTGACATGGTGTTTTAACTTATAAAATTAAGGAACATTGACATTTTATGATTTTGAATCTTCGGTCAAAGAACTTTTTTTTTTTTTTTAAGATTTTATTTATGTATTCATGAGAGACACAGAGCAAGAGGCAGAGACATAGACAGAGGGAGAAGCAGGGAACCTAATATGAGACTCGATCCCAGGACCTCGGGATCATGACCTGAGCCAAAGGCAGATGCTCAACCACTGAGCCACCCAGGTGCCCCAAATAATCTTTTTTATCAGAGTATTTTTGTATAGATTCTCTGAAGCTTCCATTTAATGATTATTTATATTCCAATTATAGCAGTTCTTCCTGGACCAACTACATGCGGGAAGTTTGTGTGAGGTGTGGCCAGAGCAGTGGTCCAAGCCAATAGGAATTCAAAATGTTGAATTTCCAAGCTATTTTAACCTTTACTTATTCCTTACTAAAAGATGGCATTAACTACCACATTTCAGAGTCTACTTCACCCTGCACGAAGCCACATACTGCTTCCTGCAAAAATAACAGAACTGCGTGTTTCCTTTTTTCTTTTTCATATCCCTGATATCCATGGTGATGAGTGAGGCTCCTGTCACCAGCCCCGGCACCCTGTTTCCCATTGTTCCAAACACGGGGAGGTTTTGACCTCTCAGGGAGCACTGCAGTTTTGTTTGAGATATGCAACCAGTGATGTCCTTATTCTGTATCCATTCTTTCCTTCACCTCATTTAACACCCATCTTCATTTACGTATATTTATATTGTGGTTCAGAGTTACAGTGTCTCCTGATACTATTGCAGATGGAGTTTGCATAGCTATTTCTGGCTATCTTGTTGGGGTGATTTGAAATGGGATGGAAATGCCATCTTTAGTCACATCTTATAGTTCTAAATTCCTTAAAATGAATTTTGAATTAAAAAAATCTTTTGGGGCACCCAGTGGCTCAGTGGTTGAGCATCTACCTTCGGCTCAGGTCATGCTCCCAGGGTTTTGGGATAAAGCCCCAGGCTCCCTGCTCGATGAGAAGTCTGCTTCTCCCTCTCCCTCTGTTGCTCCCCGTTTGTGTGCTCTCTCTCTGTCAAATAAATAAAATCTAAAAAAAAAAAACTTTGTCCCCCAAAGTTAAATTATTTTGAATTGTTAAAGCAAGCCTATCTTCAGAAGCCCTAAACCTTTTCAGTGGCAGCAGCTGGTCTCAAACCAAAGCATCCGGAATGTGGTTGGTGGGAGGAGTGGTGGGCTGGGACTGGCTCTGACCACACTCTTCCTGCCACATTATCAATCCTTAACACCGTGGGAACCCTTAACAGAGCACTGTGACTGTGGCTAACTAATAATTTATTCTAAAGCTCAGTGTTCAGCCTGAGTAGTTTTTTTTTTTCTTTCATCTAAAAGGAAGGATAAAATCTCACACTTCATGCAGAGACCATTTTAATGTACCAGATCCACTAAGGAAACTTCGATCATGGAATCAAAAGTGTCAGTACTTTATACAATTAGCTGTTTTTCTCATTTGCGTTGCACAGTGAACATTTAACATGATGATGATAAAATGTCAGCTTATCGTTGAAAGGTTATTTGTAATGGTCAACTTGTTTTTACATCTTTAAGGTGTTATGCACTTACTGCAAATATTTATGTGCTTTTTTTCTAACAGGTCCTTTAAGCACGTTTCTAGCCTGAAGGGAATCAAGGTTGGTATTCAGTATGTTTTAAGTATCAGCAAATGATCAGTGTTTCTATTTACCTTTGCTTACTTTGGCTCTTCATAAGGAATTGTTTCTATTATCCTATATTCTGTGAGTTTCAGGTGCATTTGGAATATTAATTACATATTATGTATTATGTGTTCTTTTCTAATTTCTAAACATGTTCAAGTATATAATAAACATCATGCTGATTTTTCTCACTTTATCAGTCTACAGCCAAAAATCTAACTACCCAGCAATCCTGTATTTTGTTGAATACATATTTTTCTCTCCTCAAAATTATTATTTCAGGCCTCCCTTCCACCTTCCTGTCCTCTCCCATCTACTCTTCCCTCATACTTCATTGAAAACACACACCAAAGGCTGTTAGACAGGAATTTTCTTGTTCTACATTCCCCAAAAATGTTAGCCATCTTCATTTGTGCCCATAGTTTCTGCCCTCCTTACTCATGTTCTCATAATATCTGTGTATCTGGAACCTGATTCTGTGAAAAACCTAAATCCTCATTTCTTCTTTGGATTCAGTCACTTTTCACTTTCTCAAGATCCCTCTCTCCTCTGCAGAATCACTCTTGCCAGTGGCTCATTCACTCTTGCCAGTGGCTCATTCACCATCATATAAGCACATTCTACTATTTACTATATATATTTTTAAAAAAACCTCCCTTGAATCCACATCTACCTCTATTTCCTATGCCTATCTTCTCTTCCATGTTTCACGTTAAAACTCCTTGAAAAAAATTGTTCACCTCCTCACATCATGTCTTTCTCAACTAACACACACCAGGCTGACACTGTTCACGCTAAGGTGACTAATGACATTCAAGTTCCAAAACTAATGTTTATCTTTTATTTTTAACCTCTTTGACTTTTCAGTAGTCTCAAACACAATTTCCCACTCCCTTCCTAAAATATTTTCTTCGGCTGATTTCCATTCTGCTTCTGCCCAATATTTAAAATGGTGGAATGTCTAGAACTGGTTCTGACCCTCTTTCTTCTCTAGCTACCCTCATTGCCAACATGATCTTATCCAGAAGTCTCCCAAAGTTTATACTGTAGCCCTGGCTTCTTCCCCGGACTGCAGCTCATTGAGGCTGACATCTTTATGTTAGTGTTTAACAGGCAGTCAACGTTTAATGGCCAAAGAGATCTGGATTACCCCCGCCATATTTCCACCAGTTTTCCCCATCTCACTAAATCTACTTCACTCAGTTGTTCAAGGCCCAAATCTGGGAAATACCCTTGCTGCTTCTTCCCTCACCCTCACCCCCATATCAAGTATTATCCACTCTACCTCCAGGACACACCCTGAAGCTTTACATTCCTCTCTATTTTCACTTAAGTTACTTAAGCCCAGCCACCATCATTCTTCACTTGAATTCCTACAGTAACACCTTTTCTGATGGGTAGAGAATCCATTCTTCAGGTGGCAAGAGGAGTGACCTCTGAACTGGGATCTGATAATGTTACCCCTTTGATTCATTACCTATTCACTTCCCATCACACTTTCTACCATGGCCTAAAAGACCCTAAACAATCTATTAATTAGCTGTTTCTCCCAGTGAACATTTAAAATGAAAAGTAAGGGGCACCTGGGTGGCGCAGTTGGTTAAGCATCTGCCTTCAGCTCAGGTCATGGTTTCAGGGTCCTGGAATCAAGCTCTGGGTCGGGCTCCCTGCTCATTTGGGAGTCTGCTTCTCCCTCTCCCCCTGCTTTCATTCCCTGGTTGCTCATACTCTCTTGCTCCCTCTCTCTGTCTCTCAAATGAAATCTTAAAAATTGAATAAAATAAAATGATAATGGTAAACATACTTACTCATTAGCTATACATTCTCCCTGAACTTTTCTCTTTCCTGACCTTTCATAGATGGCCCCTTTAAAAATTTTTCATCCACATTTCATCTCAGATATTCTTTCTTCAGGAGGCCCTGCCACTGCACCACCAACTTCTAGCTACAATGCAGTCACTTGTTACTGCATCTCTGTGTTCCTTTCCCAAATGGCACTAATCATAGTCTGATCATTTTGTATTTTTTAATTCTGATTTGTCTTTTCTCATTAACATATGAGCTCGGGAGCAGAAAAATTCTACTATTTCCATTATTTTTTAATGATTAAAAATTCTTGCAGACAACTTTTAAAAAATGACAGTAGCCAATTTGCTTTTTTTTTTTCAGTAAGACTAGAAATTTTTCTAATGTAATTAATAATGGTAGTATTTTTTTTAAAAAATCCTTCAGGGTAGCCCCGGTGGCCCAGCAGTTTAGTGCTGCCTTCAGCCCGCAGTGTGATCCTGAAGACCCGGGATTGAGTCCCACATCAGGCTCCCTGCATGGGGGAGCCTGCTTCTCCCTCTGCCTGTGTCTCTGCCTCTCTCTCTCTCTGTCTGTCATGAATAAATAAATAAAATATTTTAAAAAATAATAATAGTCCTTCATTTGGAATATTAAAGATTTTTTTTCAGCAAAGCAATTTTAGTGGGCACATGTTGATAAAGGAAAAAGCTGGTGTCTTACTCTATTTTCTTGGCTTTTTCTATAGATCTTAGACAGCCAGAAGTCATCAGAAGACTCTGGGTCCAGGAAGGATTCTTCCTCAGAGGTTTTCAGCGATGCTGCCAAGGAAGGGTGGCTTCACTTCCGACCACTCATCACCGACAAGGGCAAGGTAGTACGGTCTCTCGAGCAGATGAAATGCAAGCCCTGCAAAATAGCATGTAAAGTCTGCACAGATAAAATGACAAATTATTCATAAGAGGGAGTGGAAAATATTACTTCCAAATAACTTTTTCTACATGAAGGAAAATTATTTTTTAAAAAAATTCAAATCGTTGACTTAATTTCATATTTTTTCATTCTGTATATCAACTGCAAATGGAATAAACAGTCTTATATTTTGCAAACAACAACAAAAAAAATAGAGAAATCAGGACACCTGGGTGGCTAGTGGTTGAGCATCTATCTGCCTTTGGCTCAGGGTATGATCCTGGGGTCCTGGGATCGAGTCCTATATCAGGCTCCCCAAAGGGAACCTACTTCTCCCTCTGCCTATGTCTCTGCCTCTCTCTGTGTATCTCTCATGAATAAATAAATAAAATCTTTTAAAAGAGAGAGAAATCAAAGTATTTAAGAAGGAACTCAGCTTTTCTTATTAAATAGTTTATTAGCAATAGATTTTCGCAGAATCTTCCTTTAGGGAGTGGCAGTTCTCCATATTAATAATTTCAGATTTTTAATTGAGCTTTTCCCAGTTTTTTCTTTTAAATTGCCTTTATAAATTTCTTCTTAACTTTATTTTATAAATATTGAGTTATGTAAATGAATATCACAATGTCTACATGCTTCATTAAGTAGGTTTCAATACAAAAAACCTTTGCCATATTATAATTTCTTATAATATGTGGGCAGATTATTTATAAAAAAAATTTAGTTCTGTCAAAAGAGTATAACTTTTACAAAAACCCACCTTGGTGGGAGCCCTGGGTGGCTCAGCAGTTTAGTGCTGCCTTCAGCCCAGGGTGTGGTCCTGGAGTCCCTGCATGGTGCCTGCTTCTCCCTCTGCCTGTGTCTATGCCTCTCTCTCTGTGTGTGTCTCTCATGAATAAATAAATAAAATCTTTTAAAAAAAAAATAACCCACCTTGGGTATGGATATTGTTTCTTGACCATATAAAGTTGATCAATTTTGTTAGTTTAATTCATTACTCATACGTATTGTTTTGGGAGTGTTACATAGTGTTTGTCATTTGCATGATCTGGGACTTGTTTTAAGCCTTACCCTCCCTCAAAAGATTTTTCTGATGGATTTTTTCCTGTTTTCTATTCTCTTAGCATTTTTATATATTTTATATATTTTGCTACTCTTGTTTTGCCTTTATTCAGTTTATCTTAATTACTTTGTGAACAATAAAACAGGTTTTTTTGCCCCCAACCAAGTTAAAGTTGAGATTTCACTATCCTTGATTTCAATATGAATACCTTGCCTTGCTTGGTTACCCTCCACCGTGTTTGTCATTCCTTTTCTAACAAATGCATTGAGAATCAGACACGCACTACATACACTTGGTGTACATTTGTGTGTGTTAAAAGTGTTGCTTGATGTGTTTATCCTGTCACAAGGATTGAGCCAAGCATCAAGCATCCCTGAACTGTTTCATTTTTCCAGCGAGTTGGTGGAAGCATTCGGCCATGGAAACAGATGTATGTTGTGCTTCGGGGCCATTCACTTTACCTGTACAAAGATAAAAGAGAACAGATGACTCCATCTGAGGAAGAACAGCCCATCAGCGTCAATGCCTGCTTAATAGACATCTCTTACAGTGAGACCAAGAGGAAAAATGTGTTTCGACTCACCACATCAGACTGTGAATGCCTATTTCAGGCTGAAGACAGAGACGACATGCTAGCATGGATCAAGACCATCCAGGAGAGCAGTAACCTCAACGAAGAGGTGTGTGTACAAAGTTATGTGGGTAAAACTAGAGTCTTTCATGACTTTTTTCTTAGGAAGACTGAAAGAATCTGAAACATCATTTTAGAAAATTAAAATATGCTATTTTCACTTGAAAAATTGATCAAAAGGAAAATTTAAGTGTACCTATTTTATAATATACTCACTTATTTGAAAATCATCATAACTGAACTACAAAAATAGATAATTCATATATTTTGCATGCTTTCTCTGAAGCAGGATCAGGAAATCCTAGTTCCCCATCCTGGTCATTATGACTAAATTATTCCAGATTTGGTTCCTTATCACAGAAACAGAATTAAGTGGGCCTTAAGTTATAGTGAAAATTTGTTTGATACTTATCAATGCAAAAAGATATGGTATGGTTTGATACTTATGTAAATGCAAAAAGATATGGTATGAGGATTTTCATTCATGGAGATACACAGTCAAGAAGAATACAGTAGAGCCTGCTATAATATAGTCACTAGCTTCTAAGAAAACTTGCATTTTCAGAAATCATGTGAAAAGCCAGTTTTTCTTTTTAAGAGGGAAATGTTTGGGGACTTGAGAGTTTCTGGCTCACAGCCATCAAGTAATTTTTTTACAACAGGGGTTGATAATGTAGTGCTTACAGTGTATGTAATTATGAACTTGACAGAGCAAATGCCACAGTGATTAAGACTAGCTTTTGCTCAAGAGTATCCTTTCATATCATTAACACGGTTTTTCTTACATGTTGTTCTCATTTTTTGTCCTCATTGTTATGACATAAAGAAGCCCAATGTTCTTTTCCCTTAACTCACGGGACACTGGGACACCTACATTACTGTAAGGTTATGCAAATTATGTTCTCTAATATAATATAGTCATTTCCATTATGTACAATTCAGATTATGAAAACTTAGGCCATAGGAAGAATAACTGTGCTTTTTTTCTCTGACAGTTTATCCCCTACCTTGTTTGTGGTTAAAAATTAACATCAGATCCCTGTCGATTTAACCTTTGTTCTACAAGCATTGTAAAGAGAGCATCAGACCTGAATTTTTTCAAAGTAAATAGAGAAAGTAAGAGTGTTCTACATGAATAAGTCTCAACAACTGTATGAATGTGTTGTATTACTGTCATCACCATTTTGCAAACAAGGACACTGTCAAAGGGGGACTACATAATTTCCATAAGGTCACACAGCTACTAAGTGTCAGGGCTGGGATTTAAACCCAGGTGATTTCACTCTAGATCTTAACCATTTGATCTCCTAGCTGATAAGTAGGAAGAGTATTTGAACTCAAGATCTTTGTCTCCAAAGCCTGTATTTGTAAATTTTACTGTTCATTATAATCAAAATGAAACAAGTAAAAAAAGAAAAAAAAAAGTTAATACATGTCGATGTCCAATTAGAAAAAAAATCATTACTTCATGATTAAATCTGACTTTACCATATAGCATATTATAAAAGCTAACCTGGTAAGGTTGAAAAGCTCAGTGTTGGGCTTTTTCTCTTCTGATAATCTAGTAAGTGCCACTTCTGACACTAAATGACTCTGTCTCCCTACTCCTATAAGTTCATCATTAACAAATCTTGACCTCATTTTTCCATCTTTTATACAACTGTATCATTTTGAAATGCTGATCATTCTTTCTTGTATTAGAAAAAAACTGGCCCATTGCTTCCCAGTCATTTATAAAGAAATGTCAGATCAATAAATTTAAGCACCTGCTGTTTGCTGATACTAATTCTGGATATTGTAGGGGTACAAAAAATAAACAGAAAGCTCTTTTGGCAGTGGATGGGAGTGCGGAGGGCACTTGGATCATTTATTGCATAGGGATGTTGGGTGGCAATGCTGAACAGGGGTTTTTAAAAGAACTCCACTGAGAGTATATAGGGGCTGTATTGGCTAAGCAGTGCAATACAATGAAGAGCCTCAAAAAAGTACAATCCCTCTCTGTGTTTAAAATTGACTTTCTAATCTTACCTCCTGTCTGTTCTGTAGGACACCGGAGTGACTAACAGGGATCTAATTAGCCGAAGAATAAAAGAATATAATAGTCTGATGAGGTGAGAATTCTACCATGCCTACAAGTTAATTTGGAGATAAAATATCTAATTGTTGGAGCACCTGGGTGACTCAGTCGGCTGGGTGTGTCTGCCTTCAAGCTCTAGTCCTGATCGCAGGATTCTGGGATCAACCCCACATCATCATCTGGCTCCCTGCTCTGTGGGGAGTCTGCTTCTCCCTCTGCAGCTCCCTCTGCTTGTGCACTCACTCTCTCTGTCAAATAAATAAATAAAATCTTAAAATAAATAATTGTTAAGAAATGTTTATCTCTTTCAGCAGCAAAGCAGAACAGTTGCCAAAAACACCTCGCCAGAGTCTCAGCATTCGGCAGACTCTGCTTGGTGCTAAATCAGAGCCAAAGACTCAAAGTCCACACTCTCCCAAGGAAGAGTCAGAACGGAAACTTCTCACTAAAGGTACTGATGCTGGTGTTTCTGGATAAATTTAACAAATACAATGGTTTAAAGTTGGGATTTTAAAGGTATTTCGTGGGGCACCTGGGTGGCTCAGTTGGTTAAGTGTCCGACTCTTGCTTTTGGCTCAGCTCATGATCTCGGGCTCATGAGATCGAGCCCCATGTGGGGCTCCACCCTGAGCATGGAGCCTGCTTAAGATGTTCTTTGCCCTTCTCTCTCTGTCTGTCTAAAAAAATAATAAATAAATAAATAAATGTATGTTTGTATGTATTTCATGTTTTTCTGTACCATTTCTGCTGACCTCAGCCCACTGTGAGCTAGCTCAAAGGTCACCTTGGGCCCAGTCAAAGCTAATGCGGCTTTTCCTTAAGATGAGTCTTTGTCTTGTGATAAAGATGAAGTGAAGGAAAATGTAACACTTACATCTACATAAAGACACTACAAATTTAATACAGAGGATCCAAGCACTGTTATTTTGAGATAAAACCATCATGTTTCCTTCTGCTAAAATTTCACTATTAAGATGTCAGTATTAAGATCCTATTTTCTTGACTGTTTTAAAGAAAACCATGATACAGATTGTAAAAGGGTAGAAAAGCATAACTGATTTCAATTAAATTATATGGGAGGTTAAAAGGAGTCATATATTAGGAGGAAAATACAATATTTTCTATAAATATAGGCTATATCATGTATAGTACAGGATTCTGATTTATATAAATATTGAAGTCATGATTTAAACATACTTGTTTGTTTTTTCTTTTCCTTCTTCTTTTTTTTTTTTAACATAACGATCAAAAGATGATACCAGTCCCCCAAAAGACAAGGGCACATGGAGAAAAGGTATTCCAAGTATTATGAGGAAGACATTTGAAAAAAAGCCCACTGCTACAGGAACGTTTGGTGTCAGACTGGATGATTGTCCACCAGCACATACCAATCGGGTAGGAGACCCTAGCCACCCAGATTTCCTATCGTTAATTCGTTGTAGTCCTTATAGAACCTGAGTACACAACCCTTCAGATGACACAGAATATATTTTAATCTGTGCAGCATTTTCCTCTGTATAGCAGATCAGCTTCCCTAAGCATTGCTGACCTGTAAGGATGTGTTATTTTATCTATAATGATCTTTTTCTAATGTATTGACTCTGAAATAGAATAATGATTCACTCATTAGGAATGTACCTGAAATGGTAAGAGTTCATTCTCAAATCATATGTGTTTCTGCTTTTTAGCACCTTAAAAGAAGGTGAAGGATGAAAACAAGAACCTGATTGAGAAAGTATAATAAATGTAAATGTGCGTGTATGTGCGTGTGTGTGTGCCTGCGTGTGTATAACGTCCATATTAGGATTCGTGTCATGAATTGCGGTTGATGATGTTATTCTCTCTCCCTCTTCTCTCTTTATTCACCTTATTGCAATTATTATTGCCCTTTATTCACCTGCATTGTTCCCATATTCTCATTACTTTAGACTTGCCTTGTTTCCTGTTCACATTTTCATCTCCCTGGGTACCCTTCTCTCTCTGTCTTGTGCTACCTCTTCTCCTCTCGCTGTCCCAGATCTCTCTTGCTGCTTCTATCTATTCCCAGTTCTGCAGTGTCTATATTCTTCATTTTCTCTATATCAAACAACAGCGATTTATCTATTTCCTCTTGTATGGAAAGGGCCTCTTAGCTACAATATACATCTACTAACAAATATAAATGTTTGTGCTATATTAAATAAAATATTTATTTCTTGTTTTGCAGTATATTCCATTAATAGTTGACATATGTTGCAAATTAGTTGAAGAAAGAGGTCTTGAGTATACAGGTATTTATAGAGTTCCTGGAAATAATGCAGCCATTTCAAGTATGCAAGAAGAACTCAACAAGGGGATGGCTGATATTGATATACAAGATGATGTAAGTGTGTATTTCTATTTGATTACCTGATCTGTGGGGTTTTTTTCTCCTTTTGTGGTATTGACTACAAAACTGCCATGTTTCTGTTTTGCACACCTAGAAATGGCGAGATTTGAATGTGATAAGTAGTTTACTAAAGTCCTTCTTCAGAAAACTCCCTGAGCCTCTCTTCACAAATGGTGAGTGAACGCCCACAAAAGATACCAGTTGAAATAGTTTAAAATTACATTGTTGGAAAGCCATAGAATATTAATATTTGGTTAAAGGAAGCGGGAGATTTTGTTTAGTTGCTACTTCTATATAAAGCATAATTATCACTATTTTTTTTGTCATTCAGATTTTTTTCCTCCTGATAAATTTGGATGAAAAATAAGTTTATAAAATTATGTAGGTTCAGGTTATGTAGATACCATGAAAGTATATGGTACCCTGTTCATCCATGTTTACTTGTGAAGTTAAAAATACTGTTTTCTGTCAAAAGTCTTCAGACATAATAAAGTACAATTAGTAGGAAAGCATTTTTTTTCAGTCCAGCAGGACACTAAACTTACATAAGACACTGTTCTCAGTGTTGTGGTTGGGGGGACAAAAAAGTGGACAGACTCTAAATATAGGATGGTACTCTCAGAGAACTCACATTTTAGGGAATTTCATTTGATGATAAAGCTTGGAGATCATTACAAATGATAGCTGTTTTGGAGATTACATTTCAAAAGCTATTTGGGGTCAGCCCTATGTTTAAGTTTTTGTATTGGGTTTTGAAGTCGAACCTTAAAGTAAATCTCGATTATAACTCATCTAAGCGATTTAAGATAAACTTGTCTTATTGTTCTTATTGTTGTTGTCAGATAAATATGCCGACTTTATTGAGGCCAATCGTAAAGAAGATCCTCTAGACCGTCTGAAAACATTAAAAAGACTAGTAGGTATTATTTTGTAGTTTTGGAGGTACAACTGAAATTCAGCCTTTAAATCCATCATGAAAATAATATGTTTCAGATTCACGATTTGCCCGAACATCATTATGAAACTCTGAAGTTCCTTTCCGCTCATCTGAAGACAGTGGCAGAAAATTCAGAAAAAAATAAGGTGTGTAAAGTGCCTATTGAAGAGATGTGCTTTCAGTGGGTTTCTTTGAAAAGATAGGCTACATTGCTTCACATCAATCAAAACAAGGGTTATAATTCAACAAAAGCTCTAAAATAGGGGATCCCTGGGTGGCGCAGCGGTTTGGCGCCTGCCTTTGGCCCAGGGCGCGATCCTGGAGACCCGGGATCGAATCCCACGTCGGGCTCCCGGTGCATGGAGCCTGCTTCTCCCTCTGCCTGTGTCTCTGCCTCTCTCTCTCTCTCTGTATGACTATCATAAATAAATAAAAAAAAAAAATAAAATAAAATAAAAAAAAAGCTCTAAAATACATCCTGTTGGCCCATCAGCCCCTCTTAAAAATCACTCGTAAAAGCAAAAGATCCCAAAATATCAACTATCACCATTTTGAAAAGATATATCCTTTTACATTTATCCAGCAAGAAAAATGAAAAGCGAAGAATTTTACTTCTCTTATTTTACAGCTCTACATTTGTGATATTTTTGCACAATGTATCAAATATACCAAATAGTATACAGTGAAACTGACATTTTCTTTTGTTTTGTTTTGTTTAGTTTTAAGCAGATAAGACTTCTTGTTTGTTTAACAGCATCACACCACCTTTGTCAAACACACCAAAATTTGCTGTCCCTTACTATTATCTAATACTGAGTTCATGTTCAGTTTTTCCTGGTTGATTTCTTTTTTTTTTTTTTTAAAGATTTTATTTATTTATTCATGAGAGTCAGAGAGAGAGAGAGAGAAAGAGAAAGAGAGAGAGGCAGAGACACAGGCAGAGGGAGAAGCAGGCTCCATGCAGGAAGCCTGACATGCAATTCGATGCCGGGTCTCCAGGATCAAGCCCTGGGCTGAAGGCGGCATTAAACCGCTGAGCCACCAGGGCTGCCCCCTGATTGAATTCAAAAAATGTCTTTCTACCCTTGTTTGTTTAAATCAGTATCTAAAGGTCCACACACTGTGTTTGGTTGATACGTTATAATCTTAACTTCACATCATTTGTATCCGTTATTGGTGATTGTTGCCTAAACCCATGATATCTTTAGAGATTGCAAAATGATGATTTTCTGAACTTTGGGCATTACTTACAAATATTGAAACAAAGTCATTTTGGCTTCTGGAAAAAAAAAAAACCAGAATACCACAAGTTCAGAAACACTGCTATCACCTTTTTCTAAGGGTCATGCCTGCTTAAGTAAGGTAGAGAAAAATGCATTTGTTCACGTCAGTTTAGTGTCTGTCATCTTCTGGAAGACAGTTGCTCACAGCTGTGGTGATTGATACTATGAGAACAGTATCAACCCCTAGTACCTGCAGATTGAGGAGTCAGCAAGCAGTGTTATATCCTTTGGATGCTCAATTTCATCAACAGTGATAGGGCATAAAAGGAAAAAGGAAAAAAAGAGAGTGAAAGAATAAAAAAAAAAAAAAAACCTATATCAATTAGTTGTGCTGTTTCCAGAAGTTCATCCAGTGGGATCCAAAAAATTCTCAACATAATTATAGCTGAAATATTTTGTAATTATTTCAGCATTTCCCAAAGTGCATTTCCTCATTCATCACTTTTGCTGGATGTTAGCAATGCGTGGGACATAGCGTTTGATGGTCTAATTAGTTTAGAAGGCACTGAATTAAAATGTAACAGTAGAATTTTTTTCATGGCTTTACTAAATTAACTAACACTGTGACTCTTGAGGAAGTGGCTAAGGGCATTTCATTTTCCTATTTGACTATGCTTGTGGAGCATCTTTCAAAAAATACAGAATTTGCCTAAAGTAATTGATGAGTAAATAAATGGTGAACTACTTATGTTATTAGTTTTACTTAGGAGCCAGCTAAAACTGTATACCCACATAATAAATATGACTGTATACATATAAATAATAATGTGTTATCCTTAGTCTACAAACCTAAATGAAATCATAGTAGATAAGAACCTAGTAAAAATTTTGCTTAAGACCTTTGAAATGGACTTTGTAAGCCACTTTTACCAGGACAGATGTAAGAATGAGATGACATCTTCCAGAGGGAGAATAAAAAACATTCCTGTGTACTCAGTTCAAGTCAGCCCTTCCTGTAAAGTAGATTTACTTTCCACTAGGTCAACTTTCTGTGAAAATACTGACTTTAGGGGCACCTGAATGGTTCAGTGGTTGAGCCTTTGCCTTTGGCTCAGGTGATGATCCCAGAGTCCTGAGGTCAAGTCCCACATTAGGCTCCCCATGGGGACCCTGCTTCTCCCTCTGCTTATGTCTCTGCCTCTCTCTCTCTCTCTCTGTCTGTCATGAACAAATAAATACAATCTTAGAAAAAAAAAAAAAAAGAAAATACTGACTTTGACCACAATTTCTCCCTATAACTGTCATAAGCACCATGTAATAATGCATGTAGTAAGGTAGCTAACATATTAGATGCATAACAGTTGCTTCAGAATGGGAGATCTGTGCATTTTCCACTTTGCACCATACCTAAAATGTGTATAGGCACACATGCGGGCATGCCCATGGCTCTTCCAAAATAGTATAGTAGTGTGCTTGCCTAAACCAGTTTGACTTTTTAATTTCTGCAGTGATTTTTTTTTTTAAAACCCTCTGGTATGTTTCCAGCGTTGGTTAAAGCTATTTGACATTTTAATCAAATCCTGAGTTCAATATATTACACTAGACACTCTAAGATACAACAAAGGAAAACAAAGAATCTATACCTTTGATAATTGTGTAATTAAACAAGGAATACAAAATGGTGTGGAAATGAACGTCCCAACGTATAAGCATGTTATACTGAGGTGTTTCAGATCCACACAAGGATAAGCAAAGAGCTTTGGAAGTTTTCGTTGAAGTAAAAATTAGTCAAAAAGAGTATTTTTGGATGTTTTTAAATATTAGCACTTTTGATGTACTAAGGGGGCAAATTTGGAAAATGTTATGTGTGTTTAAGCATTTTTTCTAGTTTTTTTTTTTTTTTAAGTTTTTGAGGAGAGGGTTACCCTATTCTTTTGTGAGTTTTTTTCCCTTTGATGTTAATATTTTTGTCAATTAATGCAGCTCTTATAATACTAGTTTGAACCAGATCAATTGCTTGTCTTCAAAGACTTCATGAGACAAATGAATGCCAATTAAGTACAGTACATTGTCATTAAAGCACAAAAAAGATGTTAAGTGTAGATTAGCTTATAGAAAGCCTAACTAGGAAACATTAGTTTTTTCATACACAATTGGTCAACCATTCTTCTTTGAGTTCTTTTTCATCAAAAGAACCTTTCAGAAATAAAATGGCAAATATGCAATGGGAATTTAAGTCTACTTTCTTAAGAAAAATTCTGATATCTTTCAATGACATCCTTTGTTCCAGATGGAACCAAGAAACCTAGCAATAGTTTTTGGTCCAACTCTTGTGAGAACATCCGAAGACAACATGACCCACATGGTCACTCACATGCCAGACCAATACAAGATCGTGGAGACGCTTATCCAGCATGTAAGTTCAGGCTTCATCTCGTCAAGAAAATAACTTTTGTGAGCTGCTGGTATTTGGTAGGACAGAATTTGGATAGAATTTTTTTTTCTAAGAAAACAACTTTTTTTTTTTTCCTATATTCTCCAAAATATAGATCTATGTAGGGGGTTCTTTAGTTTCTCTTTTCACCTTTTTTATTTTAAATTTTAGCATGACTGGTTTTTCACAGAAGAAGGAGTGGAAGAACCTCTTGTAAGTATCGTCTGTCAGCCTTTGTACTGACTTGTTTGCATTCGGGATACAAGCTCCTGATACTCCAACAATGTCAACTTCCTGCTTTGTATGCTATTGTCCGCTTTGCACCCCGGAAGCAGGTCTATAGCTCCTCCATTTCTGGTCTAATGAAAATACAAGTATGATGCTTATTTTGTAGTTAATTGATTCTGTGTAACCAATGTAAAAAGTTAAGCAACTGTGCTCCACTCGGTAATGTGTCTTTTACTAAATGTTGTTTGAATTTTAAAGAAAGTATCTTTGAAGAGATGATGAAGAGATCTTTGTTTATTAACCATAGACAACAGTGCAGGAGGAAAACACAGTAGACTCCCAGCCAGTGCCAAACATAGATCATTTACTCACCAACATTGGAAGGACAGGAGTCTCCCCTGGAGATGTATCAGGTAACTCTTGCCTGGGCAGTATTGATTTCTAGGTTAAGCTAAATCCTCGTAACCTGAAAGAACAAACCAATCATAAATAACAATTCACTATGATTTTTTCCTTTTCTTCTTTTTTTTTCCTTTCTACTAATAAAAAAACTTGATCTTCCTTTTCTGATTGATCTTAATTATCTTCCAGTGACTATAATGCCATTGGCAGTGCATGGAATTGGGAATTGTAATGCTTGTCAGAATGGAAATCTGAGGGAACTGAGCATGCAAACCACTGTTTTGTTCTTTTTTTTTTTTTTTTTTTAATTCACAGTTTCCATGTAATAGTCATCACAAGGTAAAACAGATATATGCTACTGAATATGTGGTTGCTGTGATGGCAGAAAGTATGATCTAGACTGTATAAGTAGTTCTTACTCCTGAGCTAGATGTTCTGTTTAAAAGCAGCAAGTGAAATATGTTGAACTGCTAATGGGCACCATTTTCATAAATAACAGTATATTATTTGTCACTATAGAGTTCACAGTAAAAGTCGATCTTATCTGACATTTTCTTCTGTTTTCTCTTGCTGCCCTAATGTCTGGTTAAGTAGCGGTTTTCATAGGCTCTTTTACTGACAATTTTCTCCTGCCAAACTGTTGCACTAAACCTAGCATGTTGTTTTACACGCTCTTTTCCCTTTGTCTCTAGTTCTTGTTTGAGTCCTAAAGGGTTTTTTCAGCACTAACTGACACAGGCAAATCTATACTGATGTTGAACAGGCGAAGTGGGAGGAGTCTATCACACGGTAATGTCGCTAGTGGATTCTGTGGTGGCCCTGATGGACAGCTGGAGCTGTAGGAAGAAGGAGGATTGCTGTCCTCACTGTAGCTGCCTGGTCTGCAGAAACCCCCGATTCTTGTAAATGCAAAACCTAGTTGATCTGTGGTGTAAATTTTCTCTTAAGGATTATTGTAAACAGATCAATACTACTTTCTTAAAAGTTTTTCTGCTGTTTCTTGTTATTTCTGAAGCAGACCGTGAGGAGAAATAGCATGGTATGGTCTACCAGTTCTTAAAGTCATAAAGCATTTAGCCATGTGTTCAAAGGGGCGTGGCACGGGGCTCAGCTCATTAATTTTGAAAATCCATTTCCCTCAAGTTGAGAGACAAAATTTCACAATTGGTGTTCTCCTGAATAGCGCTAGCCCCTTCCTACCCTCTTTATAATTGTATAATCTGAGTTTTTGCCAGACAGTGAAAATTATGGTCTCCATTTCTCCATTTCCATAATAGCGTTTGTGATAGATAACGACAAAACTGGTAGCAGTTTAACCAATCTAGTCAAAAGGATCCCTGACTGCACAGAGATGAAACTGGGGTCTAAAGCACAAACATCAGCATTATTTAAAAAAAACCAAAGTGACCTGGAAGCAGGGTTACCTAATGCATCCAGATGCATTGCGAGTTTACGCTTATAAAATTTGCGTTTGACAGTCTGACAAAAATCAACCTAAACACACCGAGTACAAGTGTCTCAATTTGTAGCGAGGATAGCCAACCATCTTGAAAGTTCTACATTGTGTATCAGTTCCAGATACAGGATGTGGTACATAGTACAATTCTTAAAAAGGTCTTGGAGCTTCTTCATGGCTAGATTTAATATTTAGAAATCTTGATAAACACTAGTGTTTCTGTTTTTGTTTAGTACAGGGCTCCTTTGCCATACCTCTCATTGAGCTGATTCTGCCTACAATTCACAGCATCCTTTCATGGCGGTGGCTTTCTGTGGTGCAGCTTGCATCTTTGTGAGCTCTGACTATCCAGAGTGTTCTGTTGTTTTGTTTGAGTTTGGCTTTCACATTTTGTTCTGTGCCTGTCTTTTCCATAAGTTTTGCATTGTTTGTTGGAAGCAATAAAGATTGACTAATACTGACCATGTTTTATTTAACTTCTCAACAGATTCAGCTACTAGTGACTCAACAAAATCTAAGGTAAATTGTTTCATACAATTCTGAAATATCTTAGGATGGGGAGGTTGCCTTTTAGTCTATTGTTACAATTAGGATACAGGTGCATCCCTCTCTGTGTCTGATGACACCGACCAACAAAATTGTTGAGAGGGAAAAATTAATTCTTAGACTGTGACAGAATACTGGATTGTGGGCTTGAATGTTGGATTTCTCCTGGCATAGTTTAGCCTAATACAAAGGAGTAGACACTTTTTTCATTCTTAAATGTGAAAATTTTCCAACCTATACAAAAACAGAGAGAATAGTAAAATGAGTCCCCATGCAACCGTTATCCATTCTCAACAATTAACATGTGGCTGGCCTTTTTGTTTCATGTGCACTTCACTCACATGCCTCCCCCTGGATTACTTTGAAGCAAACCCCAAGCATCATATTTCATCTGTAAATATTTCAGTAGTAATAATAGATTTTGTTACCATCACACATTCTTATGAAAACCTGTATTCTTGCTTTTCTTTCAGCAAAATCAGTATTTTTCCATAATTTGTATTCGATTGACAACACCACCATTTACACATTTTGAGTAGTTTTGGGAAGTTCTTACTCTTAGAAAGTTTTTTATTAATTTGACTCGTCCAAACTTTGATCTGCTGAGATAGTAGCGGCTAGAATTGTCAATAAGTTTCTTAAAGTTTATTGTTCTGTTGGAAAAGGAGACATGTTTAAATGATAGCATGTTTAAATATCATAGTGAGAGGCTGTATGTAATTAAATTATAAAATCTTGCAGGGAATTTTACAAAATATTCCAGTCATATCGTATCATTCACTGTCACTTAACGCTGTGATTTTTACTGGCTTTTTGCCCCAGCTTTTTATTTTGAAAAATTTTAAACCTAGGGAAAAGTTGTAAGAATAATAGCACTTAAACCTTTTACCTTAGATTCATCATTTGATAAATCTTGATATATATAATTTTGAGGAGTTGACTATTTGAGTTACTTATAGACATGATAACGCTCTACCCCTAAATGCCTCAGCATGCATCTCCTGAGAGCGGGGCATTCTCCTGTATAATCACAGTGTAATTATCATACCCAGTACACAACATTATCATTTCTAAAAGAGTTTTTGCACAAATTTCCCCAGTTGTCCCAATAATGTAAACGTAAACTGTTTTTTATTTCCTTATACAGGATGCAATTAAGGATCACTCCTTGCATTTTATTATCATGTTTCTTTAGGGCTTCTTTAATCTGGGACATTTTCTCTTTCTTTTCTTTCTCTCTCTCTCTTTCCTCTTTTCTCTTCTTTCGTCTCTTCTCTTCTTTTTTCCTTTCTTTTTTGCCAGAAGATAAGATTTCAGACTTGGGTTTGAAATTTCCGAACTGTTTGAAATGTCCTCCTTCCCTCTTACTAGATGCATATTTCTTACTATACGTCTTTGTCTGTCTTCTACAGAAGGTGTTAAGATGTGGATAACCGATTAGACGTATACTGGATAATTAGGAAATCCTTTCTTACTCATAAAAACAAAGTTCTGTTAATCTGCCATTTCACTTTGATGAATCCTTTTTAATGCAACAGCCTAAGTTTTTACTTTTTCAAGATTTCAACACAGTAGTTTTAGTTCGTCTAAGATGTTGACGACCGTAGAGAAATAGGCTTTCTGCTTCTATTACTCGGCATACTTCCTGCCTTCCTGCTTGTCTTACCCGGCCTGTGGTTAACCAGCAAGTGTTTATTGACTCCCACCGCCATCATTTACTTAACAGATAGGCATCATGAGCACACTAATTAAATAGTTGTCACCAAGAACCTGTTACACATAGCTAACGAAGCCAGTGGCCTTCACTACAACTCTATCAGCGATAGTGCTTCTCTGGTAAGGATTTAAGATATTTAGTTGACCTTCTGTTATTTGAATCTTCCGACCTCATTGTTAACCTTGAGATGAATGAGACATTGCCAACCTGAGTTGCCTAAGGCAAGTCTGCAGATCCGGTCTGGCTGAACTAATGGAAGACCAAAGAGTTCCCTCAGTGAGTTTATCTGATGTTCCCTCAGTGAGTTTATCTGTGTATCACACGGTGTCCGGTGTCCGTAACTGGAAAGTCGAAGCCAGTCGTACACTTGAAGTAACCTGTGTCAGGATATCACACTCGGCCACGTCAGGATAGTGACTCTCAGACTTGTGTCCCAGGTTAAGGAATCTGAGGAAGGCGGAGCCTCCCAGAAGCAGGGGAAGTCAGTAGGTGCAGGGAAGTTCGCTTGACTGGGAGGAGCACTAGATAGCTCGAGGCTCAAAATCTGTCCCTGAGAGAGAGAGACGGATGTGTAGGAGTTGTGGCTTGGCGGCTAAATGCCACCGGTTGCCAAGAAATGGAACTAGTGGGCAGTGGTCACTCATGGACAGGGTCCCCGGAGGGCTAAGGAACCGCACGAGAGCTCCAGAGCGCTCTCAGTAGGACGCTCCAGGGGACACCTCCTCAGAAGACGGCCCCAGTCGTGTTCCTGTGCTCATGGTCTGATTTCTCTGATTTCTCTCAGGGTTCTTGGGGATCTGGAAAAGATCAGTATAGCAGGGAACTGCTTGTGTCCTCCATCTTTGCAGCCGCCAGTCGCAAGAGGAAGAAGCCAAAAGAAAAGACACAACCCAGCAGCTCGGAGGACGAACTGGACAATGTGTTTTTTAAGAAAGAAAGCGCGGAACAGGGTCAAAGTGACATCAAAGAGGAATCCAAAAAAGAGAGCGAGGCGCTGTGTGGAAGGCAGAGGACCGCCACTTCCAGAGAAGGAAACGCTAAGAAGGACCCGGGCGCCGCGAAAGAGGAAAGGAAGGAGCGCGCCGCGGCCGGAGAACGGTCGCCGCCACAGAGCGCGAGAGCCCGGACGTCGCCGTCCCCGGGCTGCCGCTTCCCGCCGCCGGGAGAGAGCCCCAGGCCCCCCGGGGCCCCCAGGCCCACGCCTCCGGGAGACGCGGGGTCCGACGCGGGCGCTCGGCTCGGCGCCTCCCCGCGGGCGGCCCTGGCCAGGCCTTGCCCCAGGAAACGCGGCAGCCCGGACGCCGGCGGCGCGGAGCTCCCGGCGCAGCTCGGCGCCGCCGCCGCCGCCTCAGACCCCGCCCGCGCGCCGTCCGCCGCGTCGCTGACGGGCCCCGACCCCGGCCGGCTGAGCCCCGAGGTGCGCTCGGTGGCCGAGAGCAGGGGCGACGAGGCGGACGACGAGCGCAGCGAGCTCGTCAGCGAGGGCCGGCCGGTGGAGACGGACAGCGAGAGCGACTTCCCCGTGTTCCCCGCCGCCCTGGCCGCGGACCGGGGCCCCCGAGGCCGTTCGCGCGAGGCCGGCAGGGCGAGCCGGAGGAGCTCGGAGGGCAGCGAGCCGAGCGGCACGGACGGCAGCCGCACCCCCAGCCTGGACAGCCGGCGGCAGCTCTTCAGCTCCCACAAGCTCATCGAGTGCGACACGCTGTCCCGGCGGAAGTCCGCCCGCCTCCGCTCCGACGGCGGCAGCCCGGCCGACGCCCGCGGCGAGCGGGAGGCCCCCGGCCCCGCCCTCGCCAGGGTGTTCGACGTCATGAAGAAGGGCAGGTCCACCGGCAGCCTGCTGGCGCCCGCCAGGCCCGAGCCGGACCGCCAGGAGCCCACCTGGAGGACCAAGCTGGCCGACCGCTTGAAACTGCGGCCCAGGGCGCCGGCGGACGACATGTTCGCGCTGGCGCCGCAGAAGGCGGGCGAGGCCGCCAAGCGGAAGAACATCCGGCGCCGGCACACGCTCGGGGGGCACCGGGACGCCGCCGACCTGAGCGTGCTGGGCTTCTGGAAGGCGCAGGCGCAGGCGCAGGAGCAGGGCGCCGACCGCGAGCCCGAGCTGTCGGCCGTCACGCGCCTGAGGCCCAAGTGCCCCGCCCGGGACCTCTGCATCTCCGACTGGCTGGCCCGGGAGCGCCTGCGCGCCAGTGCCGCCGACCTGAGCGCCGGCCCGAGCGCCGGGGAGCCCGGGGAGCCCGGGGAGCCCGACCGCGTCCGCCGAGGGAGCCTCCAGAACGCGAGCCCCGACGCCGGCTCCGCGGCGCTCTGACGCCCAGCCCCGCCCGTCACCTGCCCGGAGCCCCAGGCGGCCAAGCGCGGGCGCAGCCCTGCCTTCAAACTGCGGCACGGCCACCAGAGCAAAGAAAAAAGCTACTGTTACGCGTTCCAGTGACTCTGTAAATATTTTCTTGTACCAGAATTGTTATTATGCAGCCTTCATTTGGGCTGGTTTCATCATTTTGCACTGTGGAATAGCTTCACAGTGCATTACTACAGCCGGAAGAACATCAAGATATGTGTATATGTACACACACACACACACATATATACACATATGTATGTATATATACATATATACACACACATATATACATATATGTGTGTGTATATACATATATATATTTAAAGATATATTGGATAGTTGTATACAAATGAGCAGGATATTTGTTGCAACTTAGGACACAGTGTATACCCAAGATTACCGAAGCAAATAGCTGGCATTAGTGTGCAGCAAATTTGTTCTTTTGGTTTCATCACTAACAAAAGTGCCTCATCATAAAAATCCATTTGGTTATTAGGGTGCCATATTGTTAAAATTAGAGAACTTACACTGAATAAATGAATGCATTTTATTGGTAACAAATTTCATTACATGTACCAGTTTTAACACAGGTGGATACGGAACTTGCATTCCTTCGTCATTCCAGGTGGATCTCTGAGTTTTATATTCAAACTTTTAATACAGTTTTTGAGTTTTGTGTGACTTGAATTTTTAATCTTTCTGTAAAATACGTAACTTAAATGAACATATTATATGTGTATCTTTTCTTCAGATACCAGATTTGATATAAATGTTGTAACATAGGTGTGTAGATAGTGACCTGGATGGAACTGGCTTCTTTATCGAGAAGAATATAATTCTGCATGAGGACTTAATGAATCCAAACCTGTGTCATGCCTGTGTGCATACCCAATTAAACACTGGAAATAAAAATTGTTTTGGTGAACTTTGCGTGGCTTGGAACTTACTCTAACATATTTTTAAATGTGTTACCCATTTATAACTGCCATCATTGGTCCTGACCTTTTTTTTTTTTTTTTTAATGATTTATTTATTTATTTATGATAGACATAGAGAGAGAGAGGCAGAGACACAGCAGGAGGGAGAAGCAGGCTCCATGCCAGGAGCCTGACATGGGACCCTGACGTGGGACACGATTCCGGGACTCCAGGATCGTGCCCTGGACCAAAGGCAGGTGCTAAACCACCGAGCCACCCAGGGATCCCCCTGGTCCTGACTTTAAAAAAAAAAAATGACCTGCTCTCAGGGCACCTGGGTGGCTCAGTGGGTTAAGCGTCGGACTCTTGGTCTCAGCTCAAGTCTTAATCTCAGGGTGGTGAGTTCCAGCCCCGCATTGGGCTCCACACCTAGGGTAAATGTTTATACTGGCCTTACAAATGTTTATACTGGCCTAACAAGCTTGCTTATTCTGTACACAGAATATTTAACTTTTCTAGCTAAAGTAATATGTTATTTACTTTCTGTTGGAGATAATGAGTGAAAAGAACATGTATTTGGGAATCAGACCTCCTAGATAGGTAAACTTGGGCAAATTATTTAACTTTTATGAATTTATTCCTTCATATAAATAATGATAATAGTATCTATTATAAGGGTTATTGGATTTAAGTGAGATACTGTTCCAGATACAGTGCCTGCCACACACTACTTGCAAAATATGTCAAACCTATTCTAAGAAATGATGGATGCCTAAGATCTCAGAATGGTAAGACTGGAATGGTCTTAAAAAATCATCAAATCTAGTGGTTTTCAAACCTGCCAGACCCATATTCTCATTCTGTAAAGAGTATTTTTTAATTTTTCATTTACTATTCTGAAGTGAAATTCACAGATAATATAACCTATCTGGGGCAGCCCAGGTGGCTCAGCGGTTTAGCGCTGCCTTCAGCCCAGGGCGTGATCCTGCGGACCCGGGCTCGAGTCCCACATCAGGCTCCCTACACGAAGCCTGCCTCTCTCTCTGCCTGTGTCTCTGCTTCTCTCTCTGTGTGTGTCTCTCATGAATAAATAAATAAAATCTTTTTAAAAAAATGTAACCTATCTGTATAACAAATCTACATATATAATACATATTTTATTCAACACAGTATGGAGTGTCTAATCTTATTATAGAAAAAAGTGATTTGTAATAAAGAAATATTTCAATATGTGAAATACGCAGATATTTGCACCAGATAGAGAGTCACTAACTACAATAACTTCATGTACCGTGAATAGTTTTGCTACTGGTGATGTGATTTTCTTAAATGATGGTAAAATTTAGAACAAAATAAGAGTATCCTCTTTCCTAGTTTACATAGTACGTACATTCCTAGAAAAGTCAATATATTATTAAAATTGTCAAAAATGCTTATATTTAAAGAAGTTAGGCTCAAGTAATTATATTCATTTCTGCTCATATTTATTTTCTTCAATTTTCTTTGGATCTTGAGACATTTCCTAGATCATTGATTTTCAGCCTTTTTTGGTTCTTCATTTGCTTTTGAAGAGGCTATTTGTTTTATTTTCATTTATTTCAAAACATGTTCTAACTTCTGTGATTTTTTTTAAATCTATGAGTTATGTAGATGTAAATTGCTTAATTTCTAAACATTTGGAGGCTTTCTAGTTTATCTTTTAAAAAAATTATTTCTCATCTAATTCACATGATCATTAAACACAGATAGTTTTAAGCCGTCTGAAATTAATGGAGACATCCATATGTAAACCAGCAGATGGCCAATTTTATAAATGTTCCATGTCCACTTGAGAAGAATATGTACTCTGTTACTGGGTGCTTTATTATGTGGACTGGGTCAGGTTTCTTAATCATGGTTTTCAGATCTTTGGTATCCTTATTATCTTACTTGGCTCTCATAATTTCCTGAGAGGTGATAAAGTCTTATGATTACAGATGTATTTTTTCTTATTTGTCAGTTTTTTTTTTTCCTTATACATTTTGAAGCTCGTTTACTAGAGGGACATAAATTTAGAATTATTTTATCTTTATGGTGAACTGACCCTTTTATCTTATGAAAGGCCCTTCATTATCTCTATCAAAGCTGCTTGTGTTAAAGTTTAGTTTTATATGATATTAGTGTGGTGGTATCAATTACTTGTGGTTAGTATTGCATAGTAAATCTTTCTCATCCTTTTGCTTTCAACCTTTCTGTGTTTATATTCAGTTTTTATCTCATAGCAGTATATAGTTTTTTTTAATGTAGCCTGATAATGTAGCCAGCCTTTAATGTAGCCAGATAATCTCTGAAATATGTAAGCCAATTACTTTTAATGAAATTCCTGATATATTGGATTCATATCTGCCATCTTAACATTTGCTTTCTACTGGTCTCACAAGTTTTATATGCCTTTTTCTCTTGTTTCTTGCCTCTTTCGAATTAGATATGTTTATTATACCATTTTCCCCTCTATTAGCATGTTACTTATTTTTTTTTACTATTCTTAAGAGACATCCCTCACCTAATAGAACCCGATTTTTTAAAAAATTTATTTATTTATTCATGAGAGATGCACAGAGACACAGGCAGAGACATAGGCAGAAGCACATTCCTTGTGGGGAGCCTGATGCAGGACTTGCTCACAGGACCTTAGGAACACAACCTGAGCCGAAGGCAGACACTCAACCACTGAGCCACCCAGGGCCCCTAAAACCTAATTTAAATTAAACATTTACTGCTTTCCACATACTGCTTGATATATATATATATATACACACACACACACATATATATGTGTGTGTGTGTGCACTTGTATATCTCCATACCTTGTAAGACATTATTGTTTCATACACTTAAATATTCATCTGCACTTACCAATAATTACCATTTCTGTTGCTCTTCAGTCTTTCCTAAATTTCCATGTTTTTATCTGCTGTCTTTCTCTTCCTGAAGAACTCTAATCATTTTGTGGATCTCTTAATGAAGCCTCTCTGCATCTCTTTATTTGGAAATGTCTTTATTTTGCAATCTTTTTCTGAAGGATGTGCTGTTGCCTACAGGGTGCTGGGATTTTCTTTAGCACTTTAAAAATGTCATCAGATTTTCCTCTAGTTTCTATCATTCCTGCAGAAGAAGGAGTTGTAATTCTTGCTACTGCTTCAATGGTCATTGTCTGGGTCACCCTACATTTGCAGGAAGGGACAGAGCAGGTAAAGGCAGGATTGCAATCTCTGGTCTCTGAGACCAGGTGTATCTCTGGCTCAGCCCCTCTCCTAAGGTGTCATTTTTCAGGTATCTCAGTATTAGGGTATTTCCTACAGCCTCTCCTCCTTGGCACATCCTTGGCTGAACGCCACCAGAAGCACCAATCTTCACAACCTGCTCTCAGCCTCTGAGCCTTCCACCCGGAATGGCTCAAGTATTGGGAAACGCCTTAAAGGTAAAACCATGCAACAGGTTCTCCCCTCTAGGATTGTCTTTCCTCAGGGATTTTGTCTCCTCACATCTTAGCTGACTTGGCACCCTGCACCCCTTTTTTCTTCTTTATTTTGCCATCCACACCCCAACGCATGGAAATTGAGGAGAGCCTGCTTCTTCTTAGTGGCTGACTTTCACTGGCCTCTGTGTTTTAAGTGCCTTGACAGCTCTCCAGTTTGCCTATGGACTGATTAGTGGCTGATTGTATTTTCTCCAGCTTTTCTCATTCTCAGTACCAGTCTTCATTAGCTATGAGCTATTCCACTAGTTGGAGATAGACGTACCCTAAACTCAAATCAGTATGAATAGGTTTTTCATCTACAGAATGTCAGACGGAACAAAAAACACCGTGTGAGATACCAGCTAACTCTTCATTATATGGAATTTGTGACACTTGTCTTACTGGAGCCTCCAGGATGAAGGTCTGTTTATTCTAACAACAGAGGAATAGGTACTCATATGCTGAAATATTAAAACGGAATTTTCTAAAAAATCTTGGAAACAATGGGCTCTCTAAAAGCACCTCTTAAGTAATCTGGTTTTATATGCATAGTTCATCAATTTATAGTCGTTTAAGATGCCCTCAGCCTAATTATTCTGCTTTCACTTCAGTAGAAATGTAATACTAGCTTATCTGACAGGGATTGTGGCTAAGTTTTGCTTCTGCCTTTTTTTTTTTTTTTAAGATTTTATTTATCCATTCATGAGAGATACAGAGAGGGGGTGGGGGCAGAGACACAGGCAGAAGGAGAAGCAGGTTCCATGCAAGGAGCCCAATGCGGGACTCGATCCCGGGTCTCCAGGATCACACCCCGGGCTGCAGGCGGCGCCAAACCGCTGCGCCACCGGGGCTGCCCTGCTTCTGCTTTTTAATGAAACTGTTTAAGGATTTTTTTGGCCTCATTTTGGAAGTAGTTTATACTGTTTCCTTACTGAAAAGGAAACCAGCATTTGCTTGGGGTTCATTTTTTGCAAGGCTGATGAAGTGCTTGCTGAAATGCAGTTTCTGCCCTCCTACGGAGTCAACAGGGAAATCTATAATTCCATGGAGATGTTGAGGATTCCTACTTCTTGGCTTTTAAATAAGATCATATTCTTTCAGCCTTGCTTCAGACCTACCAGGAATGCTGCCTTGGGTGTTCAGAGTACCAGAGCATAGTCATGACCTGCTGCCGGCCAGCTGAGTGACTTAGGCAAGTTACTTTATGTCTCTGAACCTCAGTTTCCCCACCTGTAAACATGAGTTAGAATAGACGAGCCTAAAGTAATTGCAGCTCTGCCATTTTGATTCTTCCGGAGACTCAAATGCTAGAACCCTCCAGATAGGACAACATTTCTTTATTTTTAAAACAAGTAGGAAAATATATTGAAAACAGGGAAGTAAGTTTTTACTCCACTTTGTTAACTTTTACACTCCCTTTCTCTGTAGACAAACATCATGAGCACATCCTTCCAGGCACATTTTACTTATATATACATAACCATAATTATGATATAGTGTAATAGTTTTAATTTACAGAAATTGTAGCATAGTATCTAACTTGCTTCTTTCACTTCATGTGTTTGAGATCTGTATTGTACCAGGTAGTGCTGTTCTATTTTCCCATTTTTCTTGGAATGGGCATGGTGTTTGAGGGGTTTCTTTGTACTCACCTTCTTGCACACCCACACACAGTCTTAAAGCTGCTGGGTGGCTACTAGTCTGCACCTTTTCAACTTGACTGAGTTTTGTCAAATTAGTCTCCAGGTTGATGCCATTGGCAGCATATGAGTTTTCTCATTTCCTCACATCCTCTTGTATACTAGATTATTTTGGAGATTTTAAACATTTTTGTTTTGCAAATCGATATGTGTGAGGTGATATCTGACTGTTGTGCCTTTCCTACATTACTGGTCAAGAGAATGTTTCTGTTATTGCCTTTTTCTCAGAGATCCTCATATAATGTGGATACGAGTCATTTACCCGTTGCGTGGATTTCAAATATCTTCTTTCTATTTGCAGTTTTTAAACTTCAAGGTATTAGACTGTATCTTTTAAAGTTATTTTATTTAATCAGTTACAAGCTTTTATATGTATAGGCAAAACAGGCACCACCTGTGTTTGTTTTCTGATAGGCTTACCATGTGGTTTTCAGTTTTAAGATGTTTAGGTATCTGGGATTTATTTAATGAATGATGTGAGGTAGTATGATGTCCAACATTTAATTTCTCCTACAGTAGTTATTGCTGAGGTATTTGCTATAAAACTCCAGATCCACAGGAATTCTTTTTTTTTTTTTTTAAGTATCATTGACACACAGTATTAACATTAGTTTCAGGTGTAGATCCAGGAATTCCTAAACAAGACAACAAAATGTCCCAACTGGCCACTTCACCATTCCAAGGTGAAGAAATTGTACCCCACCAGCAGGGATGCTTTAGCAGCCTGTTTTGTGCCCGAAGAGAACAGTAGGAGCTGTTTGTAACATGAGAACTCAGCTGGCAGCTCAGAAAAGAAGTAGAGCGGGCAAGTGGTACTGGGGAGAGGACACCTGCTCACAGGGCTTCGTGGCACCCCTGCTGTGACAGCAAAGGTGAACCGATTATTTTAGAAGAATAAAGAGAAATACAAAAAAGGAGAAAGCATAGTTCTCTCCAGCCAAGGAGAGGATTGAGACTTTTATAAGACACGTCCCAACCTTCCAAGCATAAAGCAGCTCCAAAAGGAAAATTGTGGGAAAGCAGTTCCAAACGGAAAATTGTGGGAAATGCAGATAGAGGTTTATCAATAGTCAGCGATTCCTAAAGATGCTTTTCTATGGGATTCCTAAAGATGCTTCCTTTACAGACAGAGAGAGAGAGAGAAAAAAAAAAAGATGCTTTAAGCCTTTACCTTTTGAAAATAGGATAAAGATGACAGTTGTGAAAACCTAGCAACAGAATTGACCAAAACCCTGTGGTGCTCACAAGCTGTATGCCGAATTTCACAGAGATTAGTCAGCATTAGATTGTGAGGGATATGTTTTTCCAGGAGGTGAAATTACTATGCCCCAGTTCTTGGCTGCACTATTGATAAACAAATGTTTGGGTAATCTTCCACTGATGTTCACAGTTTCATGGTGGGTTTTTAAATTTACATATTGAAGTCAATCTACATTTTCTGCAGAACTACCCAGCAAATAATTGAAGATCTTCATCATGTTTCCCAAACCTTCTCTCTTTCCATTGTAAGCATTCTAACTTCTCACCATCGAAAAGTGATCAAAAGGTAAAAGGTAGATATTGGGACACCTGGGTGGCTCAGTGGTTGAGCATCTGCCTTTGACTCCTGTCATGATCCCGGAGTCCTGGGATCGAGTCCCGCATTGGGCTCCCCAAGGGGACCCTCTGCCTATGTCTCTGCCTCTCTGTGTCTCTCATAAATAAATATTTTTTTTAAAAAAGGAGGTGGATATTATCTCCATATAAGGAAGAGAATTCTAATCAGTTCTAACTGCTTAAAGGTGAATTGAGTTGCCTGGAATAGTGTAGAGCTGATCCCACTGCTGATACCAGCTCAGCTCTCTCACCTCTAACCCTTCACGTTTCAGTGTGCATTTGCAGTGCTGGAATGTTCTCCATTCTGTTTCCATTCAGGTTCTGGGTGTTGGACTGACAGTAAGTAGGAAGTGGATTTTGGAAATCAGTTATGTGCAAGGTCTCACAGCTGCTTTATCCTCTTTACTGAGTGTTGTTTACGGAGAGTTCAGGACCTACACTCCCTTTTCCACTCAGATATTACCGAAGCAACTTGGGAAGCATCCCTTCATGGACACTACCAAGGATGTTTGTTCGCTCGAAGAAGTAAGCAAATTCTAATATCCTGAAAAAAGTCACACCTACTACTGCTTGTAGTCTCTTAGGGTTTTCTTCCATCCACAGGAAATAATTTAACCTTTCCAAGCAGGGAGCCTGATGTGGGACTCGATTCCGGGACTCCAGGATCATGCCCTGGGCCGAAGGTAGGCACTAAACCGCTGAGCCACCCAGGTGTCCCCTTCAATTTGAATTCTTACATGCTGGCCATTGTGTAAGGCAATAGAATATCCACTGTGTCATGCTTCTGGTAATATTTAAGAGTTTCCCCTGATTTAGCTGTGAGCTTCTTAGTGTTCCAGCAATTCTTCAGACTAACGCCTCTGAAACTGTAGGCTCCCTTTAACAATAGGACATAAGGACCACATATGTATTCCAGTAATCTCTTGCCGAATGATTAAGCGCTCCAGAACGCCAGGGCTTAAACATAACAATTTTTAAGATGCTCTTGTATGGTTGTGTGGAATGATTCGGTTCAGCCAGGCTGTTGCAGTCAGGCGTCAGCTGGGGCTGCTCCCATCGGAACACTTGACTGGGCTCCCACCTCCAAGATGGCTCACTCACAGCTGTCAGCTGACACTGGCTCTCAGCTAGGAGTTCAGCTGCACATGTTGACCAGTCTTCACATGTCCTCTCCAAGCAGCTTGGGCTTCACACAGCATGGAGGCCAGGTTCCAAGCAAGGATATCCCAACAACAAGCTGCTCTAAGGACAACAGAACAGAAGCTGCAAGACTATTTGTGACCTACCCTCAGAAGCCCAGAATATCGCTTCTGTTGCATTCTATTCTTTAAGCAAGGCACTAAGTCCAGACCAGATACAAAGGAAGGGGAATGAGACTCCATCCCTCAAGACAAAGGACAGCAAAGGATTTGTGGCCTTCTTTCAATGACCCCACTGTGCACTTCTGTGTGTAAATTCTTACCTCTGGCTTATGGCATTGCAATTCTTTTGCCTTAATGATTCACCTACCTACATCCATGGGTTCCTCAAATACTTATTTTTGTATTAGTATTCATAATTTTGAACTCCCTCCAAAGGTATTTTCTCTAAGCAGCAAGACAGACAGTTTCCAGAATCATCCTTCTAAGCCTCCTCCCCTACTTACACAGTTAAAATCATAAGCACAATTCACTCTGTTTCCAACCACAGGCCCATTCTTCCAAAACTGAAAGCCAAGTAAGGGTCCCGTAAGTATTTTCACTCAGAAGTCCCATCTCCTTGCAGATTTAGTGAAGGTGTGTGGCGTAGCTAAGAAGATTTGCCTGCTGGACCCCTCAGGCTGCAGTGGCAAATAAGAGCTCAGTGGCTCACTTGTGTTTGGGGACCGTGGGCCGGCTCCCACATTGCTCCACGTCCTCTCCACTCTGGGCTGAGCGTTGGCTGTCAGGCCGACTGCCCTGGCTGTAGAGGCCGAACCTCTCAGTGGTCAAAGCTAGAAGTGCTCCCCAGTTCTACAGGATAGAGGGGTCTCATCTCCCAGGAGGGCATGAACGGGAGTGCAGGGTAACATACTCCACCACTCTCTGTGTGTGTCTTGTGTAGCCCATCACATCTGGGGCTGTGGTGCTAATGCTTCCACCTCCCCTGTGAGAGCTGGAGTTTTCAAAGGGGGGAGTACAGGCCTGAGCCTGAGATTGCTTCAGTAGAAATAACTGCTGTACTAATTTCCTATCATTGCTGCAACAAACACATTTTAGTGATTTAGGACTACACGACTGTATTCTCATATTTCTTATATTTCTGGAGGTCGGAATTCACTGGCTTGAAATCAAGGTGGCAGCGGTGAGGCTGTGCCCTTGGCAGGCTCTAGGAGGGAGTCTGTTCTGGTCCTTTTTTTTTTTTTTTTAAGATTTTATTTATTCATGAGAGATACAGAGAGAGAGGCAGAGACACAGGCAGAGGGAGAAGCAGACTCCCCACGGGGAGCCCGATGTGGAACTCGATTCCAGGACCCCAGGATCACAACCTGAGTCAAAGGCAGATGCTCAGGCAGCCCGGGTGGCTCAGTGGTTTAGTGCCACCTTCGGCCCAGGGCATGATCCTGGAGACCTGGGATCGAGTCCCACATTGGGCTCCCTGCATGGAGCCTGCTTCTCCCTCTGCCTGTGTCTCTGCCTCTCTCTCTCTCTGTCTCTCATGAATAAATAAATAAAATCTTAAAAAAAAAAAAAAAGGCAGATGCTCAACCACTGAGCCATGCAGGTGCCCCTGTCCTGGTCCTTTTCCAGCTTCCAAAGCTGTAGTCCCTGCACCTGTAAACTCATGGCCTCCTTCTATGCTTCCAAGCCAGGCAATGGCATGGAACATTGCTTCAGCTGTCACATTCCCTCCTCCTGCAGTCCCTCTTCCTCTCTCTTATAAACACACTTGTGATTACACTTAGGAACTATGCCAAAAATTCAGGATACTCTCCTCCTCTCCAGATCCGTAATTTAATGACATGGGGAAGAAAATCTCTTTTGCCCTGTTAAGGTGACATTCACAGGTTCTAAGACCTGTACGTCTTTGGAGGCCATTATCCAGTGTAGTGCAGCTTTGGTCGACCAGAAGGTTTTAAATGACTACATTCTAATGACATACTTTTTCCCCCCTAGTATAGACTAACCTTCAATGTACCTAACATAAGCAGGAGGCAAGAATTTGACTCTTGCCCATTTTCTCCATTATGCTAAAGAAGCTAAATCTCTGTTGGCTATAGCATGGCAGCAAGGATGACAATTCTGGAGGGAAGAACAGGTTCCAGCTCAGTAGTGCTTTACTTTGGCACTCTCTTGGCCTATAACATGATCTTTGCAGCCTTTTTCAATCAGATTTTCTCATCTGGACCACACAACACAGAAAATGGGTTGTGTAGCAATTCTTTCAAGGTTGGATGGTACATGTCCAGTACTATTCTAGATTCATAGAAAAAAAGGCAATTCATTACACACAACAGATGTCTTAGGTTCATCACACACACACACACACACACATTTTTTTCTTAAGATTTTATTTATTTATTTTAGAGAGAGTACACAGGAACAGGGAGAGAAGGGGCAGAGGGCTGGGGGAGAGAATCTGAAGCAGACTCCACACTGAGCACAGAGTCTGAGGCACACTGGATCTCAGAACTAATAGCAAGATCACAACCTGAGATCATGACCTGAGCCAAAACCAAAAGTTGGCCACTTAATCGACTGAACCACCCAGGTGCCCCAATCACATGTATATATTTAAGCAAAAACATAGCACAACAGACTCATCACCAAGGTCATAGGGCTAAAAGGTGCAGTATAATGTAGAAGTTAGCGCCTCGGATTCTGAGAGCTGGCTGGCTTATTTAAAGTCCTAGCTCTGGGGACACCTGGGTGGCTCAGTGGTTGAGGGTCTGCCTTCGGCTCAGGGCATGATCCTGGGGTCCTGGGATCAAGGCCCACATCGGGCTCCCCTCGAGGAGCCTGATTCTCCCTCTGCCTATGTCTCTGCCTCTCTCTGTTCATCTTTTATGAATAAATAAAATCTTTAAAAAAAATAAAGTCTTAGCTTTGCCACTTAAAATAATAATAGCATCTGCCAAGGATTTTGTGAGCTAACATCAAGCATTACATGAGCTAACATCAGGCTGAGAAAGTGCCTGATAGGGGATCCCTGGGTGGCTCAGTGGTTTAGCGTCTGCCTTTGGCCCGGGGTGTGATCCTGGAGGCCTGGGATCGAGACCCACGTCCAGCTCCCTGCATGGAGCCTGCTTTTCCCTCTGCCTGTGTCTCTGCCTCTCTCTCTCTGTGTCTTTCATGAATAAATAAACAAAAATCTTTAAAAAAAAAAGTGCCTGATACATTGAAAGTGCCATATACGTTAGTTATCTACAAGACTAAACCCCACAGGGTGGAGGTCTTTGTCAGTTTACCTTGTATTCCAGATGCCTAGAACAGGGGCAGGAACACAGTGGACACAAAATATTTGTTAAACGAATGAAGATCTTATTGAAAGTCTAGATTTAGGGGAAAATATATGGTTAGAAGTAGGATCATCTGTAATTTATTATCCAATACTGGACACTTTTCCGAGTAAAGGGTCTTGATCCACGTAGCATTGATTTTTATGCATGTTGTGAAGTGAGGATCTATTATTTTTCATCCTATGGTCTCAGAAGCATGTACTGAATAGAGCCCATTTCCCCACTGATGTGCAACTGTTTGGGGTTCACTATCCTGTTCCATTGGTCTACTTTAGTCCATAGGTCCTGACTCCTACATATTTTATTAATCTTTTTTTTAAATTTTATTAATCTTAATAGGAAAATCTCCCTTCCTGATTCTTCTTACCTAGGCTATTCAAGGTACTATGAGATTCCACATGAGTTCTATAATTCAATGTGATGTTGTCTTTCATTTTTTCCTTTGTTTTATTGGGGATGTTTTATTCTATTTTTAATTTCTCAAGCTGAACGCTTAGGCCAAGGGGCTTAGCTCCTTTATTTCCGTCTTTCCTCTTTTGTAATATAATCTCTTAAAGTTGTACATTCCTCTCTAGGGGGATAAACTATATCAAACAAGTTTTAATGCTAAGTATTTTTAAATTTTCATTATGATTCCTTCTTGACACATGGGTTGTTTAGGGGTATGTTTTAAGTATTCCAAAGATATAGGGTTTTTCTAACTTACCTTTTTGTAATTTTTTTCTAAACCTAATTGCATTTGGTAGAGTATGTGGTTTATATGATCCTAGTTCTTTGCAATTTGTTGAGGCTAGTATGCAATCTGTGTGTGCCTGGAGAAGATGTATATGCTCTAGTTGCGAGGCACATACCATTCTGTGTATGTCCATTGAGATGTTCAGATCTATTACCATTTCCAGTTTGGGGAATTCTCTCAATTAGCAAAGATGGCTGCCCACTGCACTGTATTTGTCACTTTCTCCTTCTAGGGTCTTTTGTTGGTTGGTTCGGTGGGTGGGTGGTTGGTTTTGCTCTTGGGAAACTTTTTGTGTCATCTTACAAGGTTAGAATGCTGTAACTTCCTGCCTCTTTCTCAGAAGGACACTTGTGATTACAGAATGATTGAACTTTTATCATTTCTTTGTGATGGGTTTCATCTCTTTTTTTAATGTAAAGCTTGTTTTGTATTTTGTTTCATATTAATATAGCTACCCTACTTTTTTCTGAAGATTTTATTTATTTATTCCTGAATGACAGAAAGAGAGAGAGAGAGAGGCAGAGACATAAGCAGAGGGAAAAGCAGGTTCCATGCAGGGAGCCTGATGTGGGACTCAATCCAGGACTCCAGGATTACGCCCTGAGCAGAAGGAAGACGTTCAACTGCTGAGCCACCCAGGTGTCCCCTAGCTACCCTACTTTTGTTCTGGTTTGTATTGGCTTGGTATATTTTTCCCATCCTTTTATCTTTCATCTTTCTATGCCTCTATTAAGTCTGTTCTTATCATGAGCACATAGTGCATTTTTTCCCTTTTTCTTGTGTTTAAATTAGTCTTATGAGCTCTATCATTTCCCTTCCATGATTAATCTTTTTCACAATAATGGTGTGTATATGAACTTCCTTCTATCATCTGTTGGTTTTGATTGGCTTAAATCTATTGAGTTGCCTGTTTTTTCTTGTTTTATTTTGCCTTTATATCCTCACCTTTATTTGGGTTAAATGATCTTTTCCTCTTTTTCCATTTTTTCCCTACCTAATTTCTATCTCCTTAGTGGAGTCCCCAGAAACTTTATTTATTTATTTATTTATTTATTTATTTATTTATTTATCCCCAGAAACTTTAATATGGATACTAAATAAATTTAGAATTAATCAACAGCTGTATCTTCTCTCAAGCTATTCAAAGATCTAGGTATACTTTATTTCCAGTTGTCCTATCCCAACTTATATACTATCATTTTCCAGAGTTTATCATGTTCCAGAATTCTATTTTTATTTTTTACTCCATAAAGTGGACATAATTGTTGTTTTAAAGTGTCAATGCAATGCTGAGATTAATCTCATATTTACCATTTTCATCAAAGGCATCAGTATGCCTTCTTGCCCTGTAGCCCTATCATCTGGGATCATTCTGCCTGAATTAGATATTTAGATCCTTTAGAAGTTCCTGTAGTGAGCCAGGATGTTGACGATGAATATTCTCAGCTTTTATTTATCTTTAAATGTAGTTTTTGCCTTCACTCACGAGAGATCATTTTGCTGGATATACAACTATAGGTTGACAGTATTTTCCCTCAGTGTCATGAGATATTAATCCATTCTCCTTGGACTTTGGTGTTGTTGTTGTGAATCAGCAGTGGGTCTGGGTCTGTGTAGGTAACATGTTATTTTCACTCTCTCACTACCTTGAGATTCTCCCTTTGTGCTTAGTGTTCTGACACTTTGCTACAATATGTCTAGGTATGGATTTCTTTCTTTATAATTTTAATTTTTAAAATATTTTTATTTATTTATTTAAGAGAGAGAGAGAGTGAGTGAGAAGGGGGAGTGGCAGAGGGAGAGGGATAGAGAGACTCTCAGGCAGACTCTGCTCCGAGCCTGGAGCCTGATGTGAGCATAATCCTAAGACCCAGAGATCATGACCCAAGCCAAAACCATGAACTGGATGCTCAACTGACTGAGCCACCTAGGTGCCCTAGGTGTGGATTTCTTCTTATCATCTCATTTAGAATTTGGTTCTCTGAAGCAGAATTGACATCTTTCATATATTCTATAAAGCTTCTCAGTAATTTCTTAATATTTGCTCTCCCTTGCTCTATTATCTCCTCCAGGAGGTCCTGTTAAATATCTGTTGAATGAACTCACTTGATCCTCCCTGTCCCTTGCCTTCTTGCTCATATTTTAGGTCTCCCTTTCTCTCTTTGTTGCATCAAAGATCCTACTTTCCAAGCTCCTTTCCAGCTCATTATTTTACTTTTAGCCATGTCTAATTTGCAGTGTAGTCTGCCCATTGAGTTTTTTTATTTCACTTTTCTCTCATTTTTAGCAGTTCATCTTTTTAAATTGCAAAACAGCCTAGACTATGTTGAGCTCTCCTTGTTTGCATCACATTTTATGCTTTCTTCTATTTCTATAAACTATTAAGCACATTTATTTTAGCATTAAATATGGAATCAAACTCCCTGCCTTAAAATCTGGATGAATTTGAACAAGCCACCTAACTTCTCCATGCCTCTACTTCCTCACATGTGCAATGAAGGAAATAATAATCCCCATCTCACAGACACTGTTATAGGTGTTTGCTGGTTTTGGATCCAATAATTGCCATAGCTTAATTTTATCAGGTCTGATTCTCTTCTTCTTGCTTATTATTATTATTGAGATATAATTGACATATAACATTAGCTTCAGGTGTACAACATAATGATTTGATATTTATATATATTGTGAAATAATCACAATAAGTCTAATTAACATCTATCACCACACATAGTTACATTTTTTTTTTCTTGTGATAAGAACTTTTAAGATCTACCCTCAGAAACTTTAGGTCTGATTGTTATATCTGACATTTCTACTGACTCTTGTGTATAGTAATTGTTTTTTCATACAATAAAGCATATGTTTGTAGTTTCTATTCATCCAAATCAGAATCATAGATTTATGATTGTATCATTATGGTCTTTGTGCCCAAAAGGTAAGCATTTGTTGCAGTGCATGCAGTTCATTACACTTATGTGATATTTTTCTATTTTTGAGAATTCCCAAAGTCTGCTTTTCTAAGACTATGGAGGAGGAAACAGGCATTTTAATGCCCACTTACTCTGTGGCTTTGAAGGTCAGTGGAAGATTCCTAGGAGATTGTAGACTCACAGGAGCCTCACAGGAAAGTTCTTTTAGAGGAGCCCTTCCTTACCTTAAGAATCACAGAATAAAAGTCTATCAATAACAAACCAACCAGAGCCACTGTGAAGACAAGCAACCTAATATTTCACTTTTCTGTGGTTAATTACAGACTCCAAGAAATCAAAACCTAATAACCTTGGCAACAAGCTTGACATTTTTAGACTGTATTCTTGACCAATTAAAAAAAAATCAGTCTCCCTCATTTCATTTTTCAAGCAGCTAGAGAGAGCTTTAAATTTGTTCATTATCTCTATTCATTTTGGCGAAATTGATAGATTTGAAGAAACCTATTAAAGTTTCCCTTAGGCTGTGTTGACATGTTTACACTTTAACATTCCAAATTTCTCCCTCTCACTTATTCTTAGGAGAAATATCCAATTATTTTCTTTCCATTCACCGTGATGATCTGTTCTGAAAACCTAAACAGAACCCGGCAGGACCCCTTTGCTGTGGAATCATGAGGGATGCCAGGGCTTTAATTTCCCGACCCTAGTGGTGCCTGGTGGTTGATTATTATTGATTAGCAGCACTTCCCATCCCAACCCTGGGAAAACATCATTCGAACACAGAAGGATTCACCCCCAATCAAAGAAGGAATGAGCAAGGTAATCTCCGTGTGTGTGTAGATTTCTCACCAGGGACAACAGAACAAAAACTCAAACCTGAGAGCTTCGCAGACTCAAACCAAAAGCAGAAATAGGATCGTTCTTTCTTCTTCTTCTTCTTTTTTTTTTTAAATGACTGCTGTATTGTATTTCTATGATAGATAACATTTTTAATATTGGGAAACGGTAATCTTTCCATTCCTCCAGCCTGCCACAGCAGACACCATGCCAACAAAACTTAAATCCTGACCTTGTGCCATTAGCACTCACACTTCCTTGGGTTCCTTACCCTGCTGTGAAGGGTGGAAGGACCACGCTGCAGGCCAACCCTGCTAAGCTGTACCCCGAGCTCTCCTCCTATGCAACCTTGCCTCCCAACATTCCAATAATGGGCCCTCCAGCTGCAGCTCCTGATTGCTTTCTCCAGCCTGCCCCTTTCCTAATTAGTTTCATCTCATGTGGTCTTAACGGACTGATTGCTCGCCCGTGGCCATAATAAGAATGGTCAAGGTGAACAAAAAGAGATGTCACATAAAAATCTAGATTTTTTTTTCTTTTTTGGAAAACTGGATGTGGCCCTACTAGTCCCACATCCCAGCAGACTAGAGACGGGGCTTGTGCTCTCAGGCCCCCGCCCTGGGCCCCCCTGCCTGCTGCCCCCTCCTGCAGGGGCCCATAGCCCGTCCTGTAGTCTCTGCTTGAAGACCCGAGTTACCACCCTGACTCCGGAGTGAATTAGATGTCCTGAATAAAGAAGGTACAACCCTTTGGCCTCTCTCTCCAGGCCCAATAGCAGAGTCTAATCAGGGATAAGCAAGAACAGAAAGGGGTGCCTGGGTGGCTCAGTCAGTTAAGGATCTGTCTTTAGTTCAGGTCATGATCTCGGGATCCTGGGATCAAGCCCTGGATCGGTTCCCTGCTCAGTGGGGGGTCTGCTTCTCCCTCTGCCCCCCAATACCTTGCTCGTTCTCTCTCTCTCTCTCCAAGAAAGAAATAAAATCTTTTTTTTTTTTTTAAAGGAAAGAAAGAATAGAAAAGACTATTGAAGAGGCAGCTCTTTTGATTTACACTTCCCTGAGCCAGCCGCCTGTAGCCACCACTCCCGGTGTGATGCTTACCAACCATTCTACATGTTTTCTATACATCAACACATTGATTCTCACAGTTGCCCAGTGAAACAGATTGTGGCGCAGTCTTGCTTATTTCCCAGCATCCATCTGGCAAGACGACTTCCCAGCCTCTCTCCCAGCCAAGGGGCGGCCAGATGACGAAGTTCTCACCCACTGTCCAGAAGATGTGATTCATGCAACTTCCAGCAACTGTCTTTAAATGGAGGGGAACACAGAAGGATTCACCCCCAATCAAAGAAGGAATGAGCAAGGTAATCTCCCTGTGTGTGTAGATTTCTCACCAGGGACTGGTGATTTCTCACCCGACGTGGAACTCGATCCCAGGACTCCAGGATTGTGCCCTGGGCCAAAGGCAGGTGCTAAACCACTGAGCCACCCAGGGATCCCCTCTGGAAGCCCTCTTACACCAGGAGGTAATGCAGGAAAGTGAGCTTCCCGTGGTGGAGGCTGCCCCTGTCACCCCGAGGACTGCCACACCAGCTGTGGGCCTGAGGTCTGGGCAGCTTGGACACAGGAGGAATAGACTTCTCTCTGGTTTAAGCCATCTTACTTGGGATTTTCTATTGTGTGCAGCTGACTCCTAGATGATAGAGCAGAATTTTGTCCCTCTCTTGCAGATGAGGAGACAGAGGCATTCAGGCATTTGTCTAAGACTATGCAGCTAGGAGTGCAAAATGTTCCAGCAGGTCAGATCCCCCCAGTGTGCTTGAATACCTAACAGTGGCACTTGACTCCATCAAATTGAGCCCAGTGGTTCCGGTTTTTGTCTTAGTAACACAGAATCTTAGAAGTTATAAAACTCAGGGTGCCTGGGTGGCTTAGTCGGTTGAGCATCCAATTCTTGATTGCGGCTCAGGTCATGATCTCAGGGTCCTGGGATAGAGCCCTGCTTCAGGCTCTGCACTCCTCATGGAGTCGGCTTGGGATTCTCTCTCCCTCTCCCTCTGCCCCACCCCCTGCTCATGCTCTAAATAAAGAGATCGATAGATAAAATCTTTCTAAAAAACTCAGAGATTTCTCCCTTTGTAATTTGCACAACAGTAAATGCAAACATCAGGTTAGTGTTATGTGGCTGAATAAAATCTACTAGCCACCTGAGGTTTTTCTAAAATGAGAGAATTTACTGGGTGAGGTGTGTCAAGGAAATATAGAGGGCATACAGAGCACAACTTTTGACAGTTTAAACACTTCCAAACATACATCATTTAAACATGATTTGAGTTACTTGCAACTTTAGTTACTCCTACTTTAGTCAGCTGCAGTTTTTCCAACTAAATCGTACCGCCAAGCTCAGTCCCTACTTGAAATCCCAACAATCACGCCGTGCACACAATTTCTTAAAAACAAGACAGACAGCCCGAATACGCCAGATCCGTAAAATCAGACGTGAGCCCAGGGCTGTCATTCCGTCACCACATTCTAGGACAATCTCCCTTGTTTTCCTCAGTGCATCTTCATGGGTGACCCTCTGGCTCTGCGGACATCCCCGGGATTCTTCTTTGACTCAGCCTCTCTTTCCTCGTTGATGCTTCTCAGCTTCTGGAAGCTACCACTGATATTGCTGCGACTCCTCCTGACTTCAGGCCCACACTGGCCACCATGACATCAGCCCCAGTGTCAGTTCTTCTCAGCCTCCTTCTCTCCTTCCTCTCCCCCGTCCCTGGAATAATGGGCACCTCCCCTCAGGTGCCATTTCCCAGCCCCTTTCCCGCTGGGAGGGATATAGGGAAAGGTCTTGGGGGCAGTAAGCTGATCTGGTCCCTTACTCCAGGCAATGCCTGGTCTTTTCCTATTCTGCGACAGGAAGATGGCCTGACAGAGACCCATTTCTTGTTGGAGGCCTCAGTGGCCGTCACTGAGAGGCCGGGGGCAGCCTGGGCTCCCCATCGGCCTCCCGCTGCCTGCATCCGCGGGGAAGCTTGCTTGTCAGCTGGGCTGCAGGCCACACAGGTCTTTAACTGAGGGCCTCTGCTCTTCTTCCCAGAACAAGCTGCTGTCCCCACCGTAGGGCTTCCCAGAAGTGGGGAAACAGGAAAGGCAGGACAGTTCTGGCGGCGACCAGAAGGGGGCAGCTAGACCTCAGGGGTGTTACCCCCAGGTGGTTACCCCCACAATAGTGGTTCCTTGAGACAGCCAGGAAAGCACCAAAGCTTTTGCTGGGAGGTCTGTACTCCTTCGATGCGACTGCACTTGAGAAAGTAACTGATTTAATGTTTCAAAACCTTGGTCTACCGTTTAGAAAAAAAAAGCGTCTTGTTTTTTAAAATATTGTCAATTTTTCTCAGTGCCACCATCTTGCCAGAAGCACCTGGCATTGCTATGGCAACAGAATGAGGAAAATGCGCTTGGTGCATAATGTCGATGGGATTCAGAGACTTTCCTGAATGTCATTCACGGGTGAGCAGGGTAATTTAATTTTGCAGAAAGCAGAGGTGGAATGACAGGGTAGGAGAACGGAGACTCGGGGCCACATGGGAACTGTCCCCACACATCCGATTAGGCACCGATGGAGTCCTTCTTCCTATTAATTTCTATGGTCTGTCCTCCTTGTTGTCGTCCTGCCAACAATTCACACTTGTGAGCCTCCACCTGCTTTCACCCATCCCCACCACGTTTCCAAAATGCTTTCAAAGATGCCAGCTGCACCAGTTTCTTGTTTAAAATCCATGAACACTCTCCTTTTGCCTACATAGAACTTGACTAATTCTGTTGCTTGGCATGCAAGACCTTTCTTAATAGGACTCCACCCAACCTTTATGACGTCGCCTCTGCTCCCTCCCTAAGGCACCAGCCCAGCCAAATATGGTTTCTCCTTGCCTTGCTTCTCTTTTCTTTTCCCCCCTGTTAGGTGAGCGAGGGCCATCCTGCTCCACGCTCCTGCCCACCCCAACCTCGGCCCTACACGGTGGTTTGGGTCTATTTTTTGTTTTGTGTTTCCTGCCAGACTTTGAGTTCTCTGAGGACATCACTGAGTTCCCCCCGGGACCTCACACCATTGCCAAATTGTCTCCCAGGAGGGACACAGTAGAACTGCTGGCAGTGCAGGTTTAGTGCCCTTGGGGCAGGTCAGCAGTGGGGCAGTCACACTCTTAAAGTCCCAAGGGTGATGTCAGGTGGCTGTGGTGTGGCCAGGGCCTCCTCTAGGGGCAAAGAGCCAGAGTAATTAGAGGCTGGTCGAGATGGACTCGTTATTAGAGAAAACCTCTGAGCACAGCGCCCAGGAGCCAGTCTCCCCTTCAGGCCACAGGCTGCTCCCCATACCGGCCCCCCCCAGGTGGCACCTGGCGGCCACCCACGTAGCACCAGACCGTCATCCACTTCTTGGCTCCTTCCTTCCTGCCCACCCATCCAGACTCGGCTCACAGGCCGGCTCCCCCGTGAGGGTTTTCTCACCAGCCTTCTCCAAGGAGCCGTTTCTGTGTCTTGGGGTTCCCACAGCATTTGTGAGGGATCTCAAGGTCACCCTGGGAAGAGGTGACCTTCTCCTCTAGACGCCCCCTCACTTGTCAGGGAACAGGGCCTCTGGGAGTCCTGCCTGTAGCTCCCGCGTGCGATTTTGCAGAGGGGACACCCCCGCGGGACTCCCTGGGGCGCTGGGAGCTTGCTGGGATGTAGCATGTCTACACAGGGGCACCCCCTCCCCGAGTATTCAAGGAAAGAGCTGAGGGTGCCTCGGAACTGGCCGCGGGCCTCCGAAGCTGCCGGGAACCCGGGCGGCGCGGGGGCAGGGGGGCTCGGACGCACGCAGGTGCCCCCTCCCCTGAGGCTCCCGGGGCACCCCGCCGCCTTGCTCTCCGCCCCGCCCGGGCCCGGCCCGGAGGCCCCCCGGCCGCCACTGCTCAGTGCCCGGCTGCTGAGGGGGTCTCCTCGGGCCACCTGCCCCCCCTCCCAGCCACACCTGCCTCAGGAGAGCGGCTCACACCCCCGCGGGGCTGCAGAGCGGGGCCGCAGGCGCGGGACGCCTCTCGGGTCTTCCCCGGGCCGCCGAGCCGGGCCGGGGCCGCAGTGCCACCTGCTGGCCCTGGCGGGTAGCGCGGCCCCGGCGCCCTCGGCCTCCGCGGGGGCTCGCGCCCCACAGGGGACTCACCTGGCTGCTCCCAGGCCGCGACCGGGGGGCGAGCCCGGGACAGCTGGGGCCCCGCCGCGGCCTGCTCGCTCCCCTCCAACCCCACCAAAACAGGGGCGCTCGTGTCAAAGCAATCAGGAAGGGGCCACAGTTTGAAAAGGCCACGTTGTGCGGGCCCCCGAGAGGGGCCGGAGGAAGGAGGCCAGGTGCGCAGGGGCCGGCAGGCACCTCCTCTTCCCTCCGCCATCGGAGGCCACCTGTGTGCGGTCAACCGCCCGTGTAGGGGTTTCCCTCCAAGGGGACAGCGTAGTAGGCCCGGGCCCTGTCCTGGGGGCCCTGCGGAGGCGAGGTGGGGTAGGTCCCGGCCAGCGGGGCCCGGGCGGCTCGGGGGGTCAGCGCCTGCCTTGGGCCCAGGGCCCGATGCCAGCCCTCAGCAGCATGGAAGCAGCAACGTTCCCAATATGCTGGGTGGCAGGAACCAGCAGGCATATGCACGTCCCGCCCCTGCGGCTGCGCCTGTGGTTGGTCATCCAAAGCCAACAGGATATTCTCAGTAAGACTTTCGAAGTATATGTAAATGTCTGTTTTTCATAATTGCTCTTTATATTGTGTGTTATCAGACAAGATAGTCATTTAAGAAACATGGAAAGTGCAGAAATGACTGCAGTGCAGCAGTAATTATGGTGCACTTTTTCGCTGTTTACGTTGGATATTTCTCTACATTCCTGAAACAATTTTTAGGTTTTTTTTTTTTTTTGTATTAGAAAATGCAGGCAGTGTTTTCACAAAAGTAAATGAACAGTGATTTGAAATAGAATAAATGAAGGCAACGCGTGGCCATCCAATAAAAAAATATTTGAAGACTGCAAAAAAAAAAAAAAGGTTCTGGGATTGAGTCCCGCATGGGGCTCCCCGCGGGGAGTCTGCTTCTCTCCCCCCCTGTGTCTCTGCCTCCCTCTGTGGCTCTCATGAATATATGAAATCTTTTTATTCTAAAGATTTTTAAAAAGACTATTCACGACAGACAGAGACAGACACACAGGCAGAGGGAGAAGCAGGCTCCATGCAGGGAGCCCGACGTGGGGCTCGATCCCCGGTCCCCAGGATCACACCCCGGGCTGAAGGCGGCGCTAAACCGCTGCGCCACCCGGGCTGCCCGAATAAATGAAATCATAAAGAAACAAAAGCACATGCCAGCCAAGGTGGGTGCTGGGCCGAAGCCCCTGGGCCGGCCGCTCCGTGCTGTGGGTGCTGGCCTGTGCACTGTCCTGACGTCTCCCCAGCAGGTGCTAGCGGCACCCCCACGGCCACCCCCGGTTGTGAGAACCCAGAGTGTCTCCAGACGTCTCCCCATGTGAACGGGGGCCCCGCCCATCCCAGCGACGACCCGTCCGGCTCGGTGTGGCCCGGGTTTTCACCCGGTGCCAGGTCTGAGGGCCTGGACGAGGGACGGACCGGCAGCAGCCCTTCAGAACGATGCCAGGGCAGCATCTGTCCCCGTTTGCGGAAGCCCGTGACTCCCGGGTGCAGGGCAGTCCCCGTACCCCCACCCCCCGCCCCCACGGGGCTCGGGGCACGCTACCCGCCACGGGCTGGAGGGCCTGGGACCCGGGCAGGCAGGCAGGGTCTGTGCGCCGGGGGGTGGGGGGTGGGGTGGGGGGGCGGTGGGTGTGCAGCAGAGCCCGGCAGCCCTCGGAAAGAGCTTGCATTCCTTTTTTTAAAAAAATAAATTTATTTTTTATTGGTGTTCAATTTGCCAACATACAGAATAACACCCAGTGCTCATCCCGTCAAGTGCCCCCCTCAGTGCCCATCACCCAGTCACCCCCACCCCCCGCCCACCTCCCCTTCCACCACCCCTAGTTCGTTTCCCAGAGTTAGGAGTCTTTATGTTCTGTCTCCCTTTCTGATATTTCCCACACATTTCTTCTCCCTTCCCTTATATTCCCTTTCACTATTATTTATATTCCCCAAATGAATGAGACCATATAATGTTTGTCCTTCTCCGATTGACTTACTGCACTCAGCATAATACCCTCCAGTCCCATCCACGTCGGAGCAAATGGTGGGTATTCATCGTTTCTAAGGGCTGAGGAACATTCCACTGCATGCATAGACCACAGCTCCTTACCCACTCATGGATAAAGAGCTTGCATTCCCTTCCCCCTAAGGTACCTGCAATCACCTGTTGACTCCAGCAGGCGGAAATGTGACGGCCACCGGTCTCGGGTCCTCTGGGGGCCCTCCCTCGCGGCCTCATCTCCCCGGTGCCCTCCCAGCACCGTCGCGCCCCAACAGCTGAGGCCCGTGAGTCCCGCCTCCGATGCCGGGGAGCCCACCCCTGGACGCTGGGCTCCTCGCTGACACGCCGCCCTCCTCTCCTCCTCTTCCCCACGGCGCTCGAATTTTCTCGTTCCTTCATTTACCATCCCTCTCCCAAACAGGAGCCATGAGACGTAGTGAGGGGTTCAGAGAGACCCTGGGAGGAGGACAGATGGCCCCGACCTCACACTTTCATCCAGGGCCAGGGCCGCAGGCTGCTGGTGGGTTGAGCATCTGCCTTGGCTCAGGTCGTGATCCCGGGGTCCCCGCATCGAGCCTCGCATCGGGCTCCCCGCGGGGAGCCTGCTTCTCCCTCTGCCCGTATCTCTGCCTCCCTCTCTGTGTCCCTCATGAATAAATAAATAAAATCCTTAGAAAAAATAAAATGAAGCTGTGGCCAAGACAGACGAAGGAAGTTGATGGACTCAGTGAGAAAGTTCCAGACATGACCATCAGGTGGCAGCAGGGGAGCGGTTGTTTTCCTAAAACCCTATAGGATCTTAGGGATTATGAAGTGTTCTCGGTGGGTGACAGGAGGGGTGGGAACAGCATGGGCCTCCCATTCCCTCTCCACCAGCCTGTGCCTCCACAGAAGAGCAAGGTCCTGCGTGGGTTTTAGCAGGTCCTGCTCGGGGCGCCTGTGTGTGTGCGTGCGTGCATATCCATTAATTCCTATACTTCCTATACTCACACCACCATCCACTTCTGACACCCCTAAATGCTGTGGATGAGAGGGTGCCCTGACCCAGGCTTCCTGGAGAGGAACCCAGGCGGAGGAGCAACTTGTGATTCAGGCAGCGGAGCAGGCAGGAGGGCGGCTTGAGCTGACCCGGAGGGCAGGAAGGCAGGGAGGCCCTGCTTCCCTCTGGAGCGCCTCCTTTACGGAATTTTAAAGAAGTGGCAGGGCAGAGGAGGGCATGGCCTCTGGAGTCACTCAGTGAAAGAACAGTCTCTCTCCACAACGTGCAAGGTGTGTCAGAGCTGGCAAAATTCTACCACCAAAATTCTACCAAAATTCTACCATTCCACCGCACAGTTCTATTCCTCCGTGGAAATGAAGGAGTCTGCTGGCATCACCATGCTGTGATCTACTGGTTCCCAAAACGTCTCCTTCCCTGACTCCATTTCTGGCTTAGTGAACTCTTTCTTGGGAGTAAAATAGATGCTCTTGGTTTGGTTTTCTCCAGCTCTTGGGGTAAACAAAATAAAACAACAACAACAAAAACCGCAACCCACTTCTCAAGGTCCAGGGGGTAGACAGGGCCTTCTGCTTCAGAAGGAACAGGGGCCCTGCCCGGGAGGCCCTTTCTGTGTCAGAGGACACCAGGCATGTGGGGGAAAGAGGTGCTGAGGCCTGAGACTGGCTCTGGTGCATGTAGTCCAATAAGCACAAAATCCAACGGGGATAGACACCCAAGAAAGGAGACCCAACAGGTCAAAGACAGCTTTGCCATCCTTACAGATCTAAGGACTCTTATGTCTGGAATCTTAGATCTGATCTGCCCCAGAGGCAACGCTTAAACCACTTTCAGCGTTGGCTCCAACAGAGTAGGATTAAGCAAGCCTGCCTCCGAGAGAGCATTCCAGGCACCCCCCCTCCCCCAGAGGGAACCACAGCACTGTTGCTCGCCAGTGTTTTTGCTCATCTGTGTTCCTTCTGCCCTGTTGGAGGTCTACTCACTGGTCAGGGTGCAAGGTTGGTCCCCACTGCCCTTTATCAATAGAAAAGGGACTTAATCTCATTTGTTTAATGTGGAATATTTGTGGGTAAATCTTCTAAAGCCAAATTTGGGACTGAAAAGTGTGTACTGGGTGTCATGATATAGGGGCATTGGTGCCACCGAAGGAAGGCATTTCAGGGCGCAGTGGGAGTGGAGGCCGGTGGGGCTTGGGGGGTTAGGGGTGACGACCACGACAAGGCGCTGCAGAGGGTCTGCTTTGAAAGAAAGAGGGTGGCTGGGGTCTGAGAGCTGGGTTAAGGCCCTGGGATGGACCTCTCAGGGAGGGATTTGGGGCTCTTGGAGGGGAGGAGCCCCCTGGGTGTGGGCCTGGCCCTGCCTACATTTCTAACCTGAGTCTGGGAGCCTGCACACCACCCTCTGACCTTCTCACTGGACCAGGGTGAAGTCGAAGTGAAGGCAGGCTTCTCCTGCCTGGTCCTCCTCTGCTCACCACAGGCTTCTGAACTCTCTGCCCTGTCCTGAGATCCCATATCAGCAGAATTGTTTTCAGATCTATGTGGGCCACCTTCCCACCAGTCCCTCCCCCAAAAACATGGTTCTGCACTTTTTGGCTTTTTTTCTTTTTTTGGCTTTATACATCCATAATATCTCAAATAGAGACCTAGATGCACCATTTGAAACATCACTAAATTGGTATTCGCCAGCAGGTGGGACCTCCGTAATGAGGACACTTGAAATGTCTCATTTAAACCAACTATTCGGAGCCACTGTGGGGACTCCCTTCGTCTCCAGAGGCTAAAGGAAGAGCTGCAATGGTACTTTCTTGACGTCAGATCCTTAAATTATTCCAACTCCAAGGGCACTTGAGAACTATAATTCTTAGCTACCTGCAAACAAAACAAGCCCTAAATGTAGCCCGTGTTGGGAGACCTGGCGGCCCTGGAAGGGTCAAAATACAAGCAAAGCTTTAGATGCACCAAGCAACACTTGGAGGGAAAGACGGTGTCCATTGATTCCAGTGTCATATATATACAGTTGGAGAGCTTGAAAAATAAAATGCTTTTCAAGTTTGAATCTGCTATCTTGGAGGTAAAAGTCACCTTCTATTTTTAAGAAACAGCATCTTCTCATCACTTTTGGGGCCTCTACTTTCCTAGTTTGAGACCTGGTTTCTCAGCTGGGGTGTCCTTTTAGAATCACCTAGAAAGGCTGGATAATCCCCTGCACAGACAGAGCCTCTGTCCCTCTACTTAAGAATCGTTGTGGGTGGGACCCAGGTCTCAGCTTTTTAAAAAACTTCCCATGGGATCTCAGGGTGCAGCCAAGTTTGAAAACCTGGGACATGAGGCGAATTTATCCTGAATGCAAGATTGGGCTTTCTTGGGTTCTTCTGCTGCCAGGGTGTATCCCACTGGCAATCAGCCACTTTCCTCCCCTTTCACATTAGGTCTGAGAGGAGACGATGTCTGTGGCAGGACAGAGCTCTGGTTCTAAACGATTCTTGCTAATCCCAGGGCTTCAACATTTAAAAGAAAAAAAATCCCTTCCCACCTACCTTCTCTCAAGATTTCCTGTCCCTTTCCTCCTTACAAATGCTTAGCAATTGGGTTTCTCTTGTCATTTATCATTTGCTCTTCCAGGCATGAGCGGAGAGAGAGCATAAATGCTGATGGCTACAGGTGTCACGAGCAAGTTCCAGAAATGCCAGGGGATTCAAGGGGACCTGAGCTTTGCGTGTGTCTCCCTACATTTCCATCTTGTGGAGAAGGCCTCAGGAGGCTGGATCTTCACTGCTGCATCCTCAGGCCCTTGGGGTTCGCCCGACATTTTCAACATGTTTCTGCCCATGTTTCTGCCACGCCCTCCACAACTAAATGGAAGCATTTTAAGAGCAGGAGCAGTGTCCAGTTATCTGTGTAGTGGGGATAAGGACAACAATCCAAACCTTTATTGAATGCAATCTGTGTCAGGATTTTTTTTGTTTTTTTTTTTTTGTTTTGTTTTGTTTTGTTTTGTTTTGTTTTGGAGAAGTAGAGGGGCTGGGGAGAGGCAGCCCACTTTAGCTGTTAAAAGGAACCAAGGTGTCTTTGTGAAGCATGTCAGAGGAAGCCCGTGCACACCTGGACTCAGTTTCCCTCCAATGTCCTGAGGAGGTGGGTGGCACTTTGCTGGGTCTCAGGGTTATGCCTGGGAGCTGTGTTGAGTTTTTCATCACCTGGGGGACACGCCCTATCCTTCATGACATCAGCAGCAAGTGACCATCACCTGTATATCCTTGCCAGCACCCTGGGAAGTCTGAAGGTAAACTGAGGACGGGAGCCATCATCTGTGGTTAGCTGCTTATAAAGAAATCTCAGTTTGTCCATACAGAGGAGCAAATAAACTGGCACAAGTCAGCTGGCTACTCTATGTATCTTAACCTAGTGTAGTTGTTGAGTTGTTATGGGACACGATTGAGGTGTTGGAACATTTTATACCTAAAAGCTCTAAGATGACGATTTTCCTGAGCCCTCCCTGAAACCTGAGATTACAATCAATATGAGTAGAGATAGAATATACTATTTCTGATGAAAGCACGCCAGCTCCGTACACTTGAAGCTTACGACCGGGTTCTAACAACCAGGTACTAAACTACTAATGATCTGCCCTTTATATCAAACCAAATTAAATATTTTGGAGGCAAAAAATAAATAAATAAGCAGTAGTTTCCTGAGATTGTTCTTGTTTGTGATTCATAATCTTGGTGTTATTTTCACTAAGTGTTCTTCCTGTTTTTCAAGTGAAGACATACAGTGTAATGGTAGCTCGCATATGTCCCTCTACACCAACAATATTTGTTAAAATTGAGAACTCGAAAAGAATCATAGTGACAAAGATGTTTTATTTCTACTTTACTTCTACTGGAAATTAAAAAAGAAAAAGTAATATGAGCCCTCCGGTCAATGAGGGTGGAAACTCTGTACCCAGGTTTGCTTTCTGGGAACCGAACCTTGGGGAAGCCACAGAGAAGAGAGTCAGCAGGTTATATCAGAAGGCACCACACTTGCAATGAATTAATCAGAAACTCATCACGAAGAGGAAAATCAGAGCTTTCCGAAAACCAGTTTGTGTTCGGTTACATGTTACTTATAACTTCCTCAAACCCAAACCCTTTAACTCGGTAATAGTTGTTACGTTTGTCCTTTGACTAGGAAGTAGTTCGAGTGACAAGGTACAAAAAATAATAAGCATGCAGCCCTTTATTTAGATTTGCAAATTCTCTGCTTATAGTTCTGTATATTACATGACTGTGTTATACAAATACATTTATTTACAAAAACACTCTAGCTGTGCAAACTTGTTGCTTTTTAAAAATGTACGGGGTAGCCCCCATTTCTGCCCATCCCAAGATATATTTTTAAAGCATGCATAAAAATTAACTTTGGTGTGGGAAAACTACTCTGTGCTGTCACATACAGTATTTTTTATGTCTATTTATATATGTACAAAAGTTTATCAGTTTACAGAACCATATAGAAGTGTACATGTTAAAATTCACAATGTAAGAGTATGGGTTACCAGTCTCCGAAAACAAAGGAAGGGGTTTGATACTGCAAAGAAAACAACTAGAGAATCCCAATATGTCTAAGAAAAGAAAAAGAAAAGAAAAGAAAGAAAAGGAACAAAGAGAAAGAAAAGAAGAAAAGCAAAGAAAAAGCTAGCTTGCTTTGGGCTGCAAATTATTATACATAATTTTCATGGCAGTGCAATAGGTTTGATAAACTGCCTTCTACACGTGCCTCTGGGTTGGCTTGTGTAGAAGTTCACTGGCTTATGGTCTAGCACACTACTTTCAAATGTACAATGCTATAGTATCAAAATGTTTTTGGCAAAAAGGATCTCGAAAGGAATCATGAAGTTTTGACAAAAATAGAAATCTGTAATAAAGCTAAATAACACTAAAATAAAAGGAAATATTATAGTATCTGTTTTACAATTTGTATAGTCACACTTGTGTATTTCTCTGTTCACGTCTAGTCTCCGTAATGAAAAATATTTTTGTACAAAACATACTAAAATTCTGGAATCATACATGTTTTACATGCTGAATACATTCCCCCCCACCCATCTCACACACACCCTTCTCTCCTGCCAGCCACTCTTTTTGTAACACATGCTTACTTCATGTAACAGGTATTGAATATAGACAGTAAACACTAGGTAATTACAACAGCAACAAAGTAAAAAAAAAAAAAAAAAACCAAAAAAACAAAACCAAACGAGCTTTACTGAAATCTACTCATCCAGTATTTAGCACATACTTAGCATTAAGCCTCAAACAGTACAGCAATATGTTACATTCTCTTGTGAAAACAGTTGTTGAAGACTGTTTAAAAAAAAAATTTTTTTTTTTAAAGGTAACTCCCACTTGTGCCTAACAGGATTTGGCCTTTAAGAGGTCTCCTTTGCTGTGGATGGGGTGGCTTTGCTTGAACTTCCATTCTGTGCCTTGTAGCTGGTGAGGCCAGGAGTATGGATGGTCCTGATGCTCTTGGCACCTTGATTCAGTGAAGTGGGGGAGGCGGGGGAGGGCGGGGAGGAGGAGGAGGAGGAGGAGGGAGGGGCTGCTCGGCCGTTTTGAGTCTGCAGTGAGAATGAGAGATGGTGGCCTTTACCTGCATGAGTGGGGCTCTGAAACTTTAAGGAGCCATTAGAGACAGAGGGGATGAGGGAGGCAGAGGGAGCAGATCGTCCTGTTTGGGGGCTGAGAGGATTAGAAGTAACCGGTGGTTTAGTAGCAGATGGAATAGGCAAGTTAGAGCTGTCACCACTAGAAGAGGGCAGAGAACTGCTTTTCCCAGAGCTGGGAGAAAGGGCTGGAATCTTAGAAGCAGGTAAGGAGGGGAAAGCAGGCTTACAGTCCCCACCAGCTTTCTTAGCACTTCCATTAGCCTGTAAATAAAGATGGCAGGAGAGTTTGTCAGAAAGCTGGTAACACGATCAATCCACGGGCTCTGGCAACACAGCCCTTCTGAGAATATTAAATAAAAGAAACCAAACCACACCAAACCAAACCAGTTCAAGGCCTGAGCTAAGTCCTGTTGTGCTGCACTGGACCTGGTAGACAGCCCCAGAGGACAGAGTGGAGGATGTGCAGAACAGGAAAGAAGGAAGAACAGTGTTGGTGAGAAGAGGCACGTCATCCCACTACCGTTCCCGGGTGCTGGGTGGGCCATGCGTCTGGGGGGTTACTGGGGTGGGGCTGGGGCGTCGTGATAGACAGTTAATGTACTTTGAATGCAATGCGGGCAGCCTACACGTTAGTACTGGTGACATTCAGGGCGGCTCAAGGATGGGTCTGTCTCGGTTTCCCAAGGCGTTCTGATGAACCACTACATTCACCAAAGAAAAGCCAATGGGCCTGGCACCTGGTGTTAACAGTTAAACTTGGGAGTCACAAAGTAAAAGATGTTTTATTGCAAGCATGCAGAAGCGTGGTGAAAAGTTTAACAAAGGTGTTTAGACTTTCTTCATGCCCCAGATCCAGGGTGTCTATGTAAATCGTATCTTACAAAGAAAACACAGTATTTGGTATAAACTAAGTCAGTGACTTGCTTCTTAACCGCAATAGTGTCCATCCAAAATTGGGTTTAAGGTAAAACTACCTGACGATATTGGCGGGGATCCTGCAGTTTGGACTGCTTGCCGGGCTTGTCCAGGCTTCCGGGTCTGTTCTTGGAGCCCATGGGCACTGGCATCCTGCTGGTCTGCGGGGTCCCAGTGGAGCCCTGGGGGAAGGAGCAGCGGGAGGGGAAAAGAAGGAGAAGCACATGAGTGGGTTATCACCGGGGCCCTCCCACTGTGTGCAGAGAAGGTCAACGTGAGAAGCCACAGCCCTACATGCAGGACAGATCTAGGAGACGGACATCAGGAGACACCACTGGGGTTAATTGGAAGAATCAAACAGAATAAACTGCTCCACTACTGATCAAATGAATTTTAATGTGAGTATCAGAGCAATCATTTCAACAGCAAATGACTGACCCAGCGTCCTTGCGTTGACCCAACACCAATCAGCAACAGAGGTAAAAAGAGAATCGATTAGCTGTTAGACACCTAGTTGTTGTTTTGAAGGTGAGGGAGGAAGTGTGAGAGAGAGGGATCGTGGCGAACAGACAAAAAAACAAAAACCCAACAAAACAAAAAACAAAACACAATGAGCCACCTGAAAGGAAGCAGGTAAATCACAAGACACCTGTTGCTAACGGTGATTATGGCAGATGTAAGAAAGCAGCTGGGTCGGTTCATTTTCCATCAGACCAAGATACCTTACGTGAAGTTGAAGGTACGGACGAGGGGGGCTCTGGGGCAGTGGGCGCTTCATCCAGAACTAGCAGGGAGCGGGGAGAGGCCTCTGGGGCCATGTGGGGTGAGCTTGCGAAAGAATCTCTGTTGGCACAGCACGAAGTATCAACTAGGGCTTTTGGACTCATTTCGCTGATTGTGTTTTCAAGCTGTTTGATGGTCTGCTCCAGGCTGTCCAGCGTCCTGTAGGTATTTTTTCTAATTTCATCAGTTCTGGAAATCAGAGTTGAGCCCTCCGGACCGGGTGGCTCTGGTCTCCTAAGCACACTCTTGGCGGTGTCTTCCGGCTGGGACCGAGTGATTTCGAATCTCTTGGCTTCCTTGTGCTGCTTCAAAGCGCCGTCCTCCTCCTCCTCCTCGTAGACCACGACCTGCAAGGTCTTCTTCCCTGTTTTGGTTCCCGTGCGAATGGCCTGAGTGAGAGCCGCCAGTTGCTTTTTAGGGAACTTGAACTTGAACTTCTTCTTGTGGCTTTCAAACTGGTCGTCTGGCCCGTCAGCCTTGCTCTCTGCCCCGGGAGAACCCGCCTGGCTGCACTTGCCCTGCTCCCTCCTGTCCAGCTCCTGTCCCCCCGACGTGTCAGCCTCGGCCGCCGGGCAGCGCGGCTGCAGGTCACGGTCAGCGGGCCGCGCGGGCCCCGGGCTGCCGGCCGCCACCGCCTCGGGGACCGTCCCCGACGCGCTGTGCTGGACCGCAGGGTCTCCGCTCTCCTCCTCCTCCTCCTCCTCCTCTATCTTGTCCTCCGTCATCATTCTCTCTAGTTCCTCATCACATTCCTCGAATATGGTCGAAAGTCTCTTATACGCAGACCGGATGTCCATGGGTTCGTCAAAAATGATGATAACTGGCTTCTTGTCCAGGCACACGACTGGCTCCTCGTGTTCAGCTCCCTCCTGTTGGCCAGTTGTCTCTTTCTTGGCGTCTATATTAACCGTCTGCACGTCTTCCCCCTTTTTGCTCACTATGTCTTGGACCTCCCCGCTGGAGAGAACCTGGACAGCGGTCTTGGTGATCATGAAGGCAATGTTGTCGGGGGTCGCGTTGTCTTCAGTGGGGGAACCTGGGGCCGACTCCCCGTCCTCTCCGGGGTTCATGTTCCCGGGCCGCGCCCCCCTGGGTCTCAGAACAACCTGGCCCAACTCTGTCACGGGCACCTCTTGATCTTGAGTTTTGACGTCACACGGGCTCCATTCGGTTGACCTAGTGGGAGAAGGAAGGTCACACCCATCCGTATTTTCTGCTCCTTCTAGACTCATCTCCTTTGTCTTTCCATAATTCATCTTCTGATGCTCAGTGTCGGATACAGAGTACTGCGGTCCTGAGCTCTTAGGTCCTTTGTGTATTTCGACCTCTGACAGACTAGTGCCAGGGTGGCCAGAATTGACCCTAGACACGTTTTTCTGGGAATAGTTTCTACTGTCTCTAAATAAACTCTTGTTGGATAGGGAATGTTCCTTCTTTTGGATGTCTGTTTTATACTCTGATGTTCTTGATGCATCGGAAAGACTATTCCCCATTGCTATTTCCCACCTAGGGCGGTCAAGAGGTGCTAGAGCCCCTGCGGTGACCTGAGAAGGACAGTGGAGGAGGGAAACCACACACGTTAATCAGAAATGGATCTGCCAGAGAAGGTAATTAATCTGCGTGGTATCAGTTGGAACAGAAATCTGCTAAACTCACCTTTCGGGATTCCATTTGGGGGCCATTTTCATATTCAACATCAGATTTCCGTACGTCTTCATGGAAAAATCCCAAATTCTGGTAGAACAGTGTAGGACACGTTACTCCACAAAACCACATCCCCCCAAAGTGGCCTATAACTCCTTTAATTACACTTCCAAACCATGCGGGCCAAGCACATTTGTTACACACCAGTCCAAAGCCTATAGAGCTCTGTTTACCTTGGGTTGCTTTGTTCTCCAACTTCCAAAAATGCCCTGTGTTTGCACAAGATGAAAATCTCAATTAGCAAAGGATTGTAAGTATTTCAGACTTTGTGAGGGAGCAGTTAAGAGAATAAGGGGACCGATTCTATATCAACGCGTTCTCTTTCCAACCTCTGATTGTGAGCTCAGCGGAATCTAAAACGGGAAGAGTGGTGTGGCGCTGTAGAAAGTACAGTATCCCAGCAGGCAGAAGGTTGTGATTCTAATCCAGACCTGCCAGTGAACTGTGTTACTTCACTTTTCTGGGCCTCAGTTTTCTTGCTTAGACACCGAGGAACTAGACCAGGAGAGGTTTCACGTCCCTTCCAGCTAGTTAGTTCAGTACTATCTCTGCTTCTTTTATGGAAATTGTCCTATAAGGACTCTGCATTTGTTGGGTGTGGTATCTGGAGATGACAAAACCCATTATTTGTTCCTGGGCAAACGACAGATTGGAAAGGTACTTGCGGTTTATGCTTGGACTCGCCAAGTCAGGTGTCACAATAGCCTTCGAACTAATCAGACCCAAGGCGATCAAATCCAAATGCAGAATGAAAATGTTGCCCAAATATCATCTAATTTCCAGAGCAGACATTTGAGACTAAAATGGTGGCCGTGACATTGTCATTCAGCCTGTAGTCTCTATATCCTCTGACATGGAGTGAAGGTAGATTTCTGAGGCTCTCACCAAGATTCAGGACGTGAGAACCCAGCGGTGAGGACCAGATATGGATAGTGCTTCACCAAGAAGCGTGGCCTTTCCCGGCACGTGTCTACCACTTTCCTCGGGCCCTGCCATGACACTAACAACAGCTGTGCCTTGTGGCTCCCAAGGCATCACTGCCCTCTTTTCTTGCTGCCGAAGCCTGAGAGGAGGAGGTGGTTACAGCAGGATGAGACACAATCCCAAGAAGGTTGTCTGGTTAAAGCAATGACAACAAAGCACAATAACCAGGCCCCGCCCAAGTCAACCCAGAGCAATCCCCCCGCCCTGTTACAAATGGAAAGAGCGTCCATATACATTCAAGGAATAACACACAAACAACAAAGTCAGTATTAATCACAAGGAAACATCATACAGGCTACAAGGTGCATCCACCACTGAACACCTCCTGTATAGCTTGACTTCATCCCAATAAAGCCTCCAAAAGTGTGCAACGATTCAGCTGGTGTCGTTGAACAACATAATGTCTAATGTGGGATTTTAAACTTGGATTATTAAACAACAAACACATCCAGTAAAAGGTTTTAAGAAGAATAAGTGAGATTTTGACCTAATATTTCAACTCCAAACATGGAGTTAGTGTACCATGGTAGGACTGGAGTGAGAATTTACCCATGAATTGGACGAGGAATTGACATGTATGACACCTGTGCAGCTGATGTTCTGCTGGCCCATGGCCTGGGGTCAGGGCTGGCATCTGTTCTGATTGCTCATGGCCCCAGCTTTACCCATTGTTAAGTACTTCAAATGTCACCCAGAGACATACATATGTTAAAACAGATGTTGTAGCAGGAAGACTCTGATGAAAACCACTAAGATAAAGATGTCAAGGGTAAGTTTCACATGACCTGTCACTTTTGTCACTGGGCTAGAAAAAAGAACGAGTGTATTGAAGCAAGTACATGAACTTTATCCAGAGCAGCTTGGTCACAAATGTCATGTAACCTCACAATGATATCTTATATATAACCTCAGATGGTCAAGAGTCTGCACAAAACGTAATCAAACCTCTTAATATCTGTTCATAGGCCCTGAGATTTGGATTGTTCAGACAACTTGTAGCAGGCTCAAAATGCATATGGGCAATAAACCGAAATCAGAGACATAGTTATAGGAAAATCCCATACAAGTGAAGTACTAGGCTAGCACCTCATGATGGTAGGAGAAAACTTTAAGGAAATATTTGACTGGTAGAAGAGTAGATGAATAGACCAGGGAGAGGTTAATAATGATAAAAATTTGGGAACAAGTCTCATGGTTATTACAAAACAGGTCAGTCTACCGAGTACAATTAACTGAAATGAGCACTTAAGTCCCTACAAGGCTCTTACTACGCAGACCTACTTGTTATCTGATGGACTCTTGATTGAGATGAATGAGATCGGAAGGACATGGCTTTCGAGTCACAAGGCAAGGAAGCTAATGTAACTTTTTAGCCAATTAGCAAATTGCCACGACACAGTGATTGTCTCTAGAGAGATTTTCAAGAAGTTTCCGGGGCTCAGTCAGTGTTTTAGACAGAAACAGTCACATTGGTCCAGCTATGCCCCGTGACTCAGGATATGCCCGGGCGTCTCATGAATTGGTTTTAATAAGGCGATGCAGGGCAATCCCACAGACTGAAAGGGCAATATATTTCCAATATGATGCCATGGAGTCAATTCAAATTAACAGATTTTCATGAGAAAAATTAATCAATAATAATCTCAAAACCCCTGCTGGTGCACAGACAACCCCCGCCACCCTGCCCCGCCCTGTGACAGTTGTATATGTCAGTTTTGTGGCAGATGTGGTTTGCAGGAGGCTTTGCGATGGCTGTGAGGCAGGGAGGAGGAGGTCAGCTTCCTTGCTTGGGGCCTCACAGCTGGAAGCTGGAAGCCTCAGAACTGCGTCTCTTGAACATAATCATGTTAGAATGGCCCTCTGACTTGTGATCCTCTATCTCCCTCACTGAGCTTTCTTACACAGGGACTGAGGTACCCACCTGGTATAGCTATTAGGCTACACTGTGGCTGATCTGTTTGGCTTCATTTGGGGGACACTAGTATCTTCAATTTCTGAAATAGACATTCCTGGTGAAAGATGCTAGGACTTGAGTTGGTCATGATAAGCTGTCAATCCTGAAATTTAGTCAGAGGCTTCATTCAGATCAGATGGCTCTTTATGCAAAAATCATAAAGGCTCTAGGTCAGACTTAAAAAGGTGACATTCAAACATTCAGGCTAAGGTCCTCCCGGTCAAGCACTTATCTAATAACAGTGAATTTTGTTCCAGAGCCTGGACATCGGTCTTGAAGCCATTAGGATGACACATTGTGTGTATTAGCACTAAACCTCTACTGGACTTACTGTCTCACAAGGTATAGCTTGAGAATTTGTAGTAGTTAGCAAAAATTCTATCTGGCATTCTTGAACACGTGTGCAAATACGTATGTGTACGTTTCAATGAGGATACACCTTTGGATGGTGGCGGGCATTCAGCGACGCCATGTGTTTTCTTCCAAGAATCTAATGCTTGCTGCTACTTCTAATGTAGGTGGGTTGGATCTGGAAGACGTGTTAAAAATTAGGAAAAGTGCTACATACTCGATTGCTGTTTCTATTTTTTTTTCTAGAGTTCTAGAAAAATCTGGCAAGGTGTATACTCTACAATTTGGGAAGATAATGCCTAAAATTCTGCCATAGACTGTTGTGTGGTGTGCAGAGGGACCCAGAGGTCACTGAATAATCTCTGATTAAACCTCAGGCGGTATCTCCATTAGTTTAAAAAAAAAAGGCAAGAGAGGAAAAGAGAGGGCACAGAAGGACAGAAGCAGGAGTAGTGTTAGTGTCAGAGCAAGGAAAGAAGGACTGTTGGACCATGTGGCAGATGTGTCACCGCCACGTTACCTTCTTCTCCTTGGGTGGGACTGTGGCCCCCGGCCTAGTGTCTTTAACGTGACTGTCAGCCCGGGACTGCTCGGCATGACTGTTTGAATTTACATCCATAAAGGAACACTTCTGGAATGCCTAAGGGATTAAAATACTGAGGTTAACGGGGATCCACATGCAGCAAGGAGGATGGAGGGAGTAGGCAGGTGGTCTGGAGGCATGGAGACCTCAGCCCAGCCCTGCATGCAGGGGCACCCGGGCCAGGGAGGCAGAGCCTGGAAAAAGTGGGCTCTGCATTTGGCCTCGGGTCACCAAAGCTGAGCGCTGAGCCAGGGGCAAAGCTTGTTTAGCGTCTGTGCCCCGGCATGATTAATGGACAGAAGCCTTGAAAAGAACGCCCTTCCTTTCAGTACAAGGTGAATCTGATTTGTACTTAGTAGGGCTTCTTGCTTTGATCTTTCAAAAAAAGTGGACTATGTAAATGAATTAAAACAAGAAGCAACATTTTCTTGTTTGCTTTTTTTTTTTAACCAGCTTTCTTGAGGTCATAGAAAAAAAGGGCACAAGATATTGCCAACCCTTAAATCTTCTAGCAAAAGTAATCCTTACCAATTCATCATCTGCAGGAGTAACAGGTACCACCCTGCTTGGGGGTGTTCGGAAGTGCATTTAGAATAAAGTGATGCTCTTTGTATCCAGAGGATTCTGCATGGCCTCGGCGCAGCCCAAGCCTCTAGCCCTGTCCCTGAAAACTGTCAATTTTGGTTCGAGGAGCCCACATCGGCTCACGTGAGCACTGGGTGACGGAGGCCACTCAGAGGGCAGACAGCACAGTCTGAGTGTCTGGGGCAGATGGGGGCACAAAAGATGAAGACCCCAGGAGCCAGGCTTCTTGACATCAGTGGTTCTCAACTCCATTGCCTGTCTGTCACCTAGTTAAAAATTAATTTTGTTATGCAGGTGTCACCCAGAGAATAATTAATTCAGAATTCATTTAGAGGCCTTTTTATTTTTTTAAACTCCCCTCAAACAACTCAAATATGCAGCCAGAATTAAAGACCAGTTATTTAAGTGAAAAAAAAAAATCCCAGATAATTGCCTCCTATTTTCTTAATGTCAAACACGGTACTTTGGAAATAACTCTGTGGACAGAAAGAATGACCCATGCCCGTGCCATGTTGACAATCTCAGTACTGATCCTAAAATATAAATAGAGCCGATGCTTGGGACCTTCCCTGGCCTGCTCTCCCGATCCTCGGCCGGCTCCCTGAGTTCCTGCAGCACTGGCTCTCCCCTTGCAGTCCCCCAGGCCTTGCTGGCCCTGGAGCTCCCACTAAGGCCACTTGCCATCTCCATGGGGCTGTCAGACCCTGGGCTTCGGAGCTGGTGGCTTCTTCTGATGTCTGGTAACCTGGAGCATGAAAGCTGTTCCACAGGTATATTTATGGGGCTGCACCTGCTCCTTGCCCTGCCTCAGGGGCATCTAAGTCCAGGGCCCGTGGCTGCCTTTCTGAGGCAGGAGCTTGGGTCCCTACCCCAGCAGGAGGGCTGCCTGGCTTCGGCTAAGTTAGGCTGAGAGCACTTCATTCACCAGTATTCTCTAACCACCAATAATACAACAAGGAGCCAAATACTCCAGCCTTGGAAAACTTCCAGTCAAAGAAAGCATCAGTGATATTTAGGCTTGACAAATGTTCTCAAGCAAAGAGCTCTAAGTGGCTCGAACAAATCAATGACTTCTGTCTGGGGGGTTAGTGCAGGATTATTCATGAGCTTAAAAGTCTCTGCTTCTTGGATTACTAGTGACGGTTCACCTTGTACAGGTTTAAAATCATCTAGTGCTTTGTCACCCATGTGAACCAAACTGGGCCATAGCCAATTCACAACATGCTTGGGGCAGATGCCACAGCGAGTGGTCCCGACAAGCACCGATCCCCCAACAACAAGCAACCTTGTCATGCCAGTATCATTAGCTAGAGGGTCCTCACTGGATCACTGAGTGACAGACACCTCAATGCTATCAACATGTCACTAACCTTGTAAATCTGTGGATGACATCCTCTAACCATTCTAAAAACCTGCCGGCAATCTGATTGATGGAGGGGATGTCCCAGGCCAGTCTGGGAGTTTTAGTGAGGCTCAGAAGGGCTCACCCATGGCGACAAATCAAACCAGCAGCCCCGTAAGTCCAAACTGCCCAATTTTGGCAGTTATTACCCAGGAAAGCAAAGTAGAACAGCTGTAGTGGTAGAAATGACATGGTTTGAAAGTTCTCTCATTCCACATGGAGAATGCAGATCTGTGGGGCCTGCACAAAACTGTTAGTACACTGGTGACCAGGCAACAGGTTTTGGAGTCCTACGTGGTTTGGTTGGACCATCTGACCATCCAAAGGGCAAAAAAAATTCTACAAGAAGTATGGCTCAAAATGGAATATTCTCCAAACAGACTTCGGTTTGGGAATTGTGCATGTCTTTGGTTAGAAAATTTCATAGCACATACATACAGGGTAGATTCACAGCCATGGCTCGAATGTGGGATAAGCTTTGAGTTTGGCTCAAAGCTTGCCATCCTTAAGCTTATGAACGGACTGTGCCAATTGGTTAAAAAATAAAAATCCCAAACTGAAAATAAAGTATCATTTCTTGACCAGGCCAAAGACAATGGGAAATAGAATCCTTCAGCTTTTCAGGATATTTGAAAAGATGATGCTGACACGGAATGGGAGCCTGGTATGGAGGACAGAAGACCTAAGGGCAACCATTCTAAGTACTAAAACCAAAGGATGGGACCCTAGCTGAAGTGGGCCTTAATCAATCCTTAGGAAGACAAGACAATGGCTGGTATTTCTGATCCCTGTCTTTACCACTTTTGAAAGGAAGTCAACTCTTCAGACTAAAAGCAAGGAGAGTAAATCCTCTCAGGCAGAGCTAGGAACACTTGCAGTTGGCTTTCTGTATAAATGTCCTGAGCTGTTTGGGGAAATGATCATTCCTTACACATGTCATGAAGTACCCTGACAGCCTAGTTCAGAGCCATCTTGGAAAAGTGGAAGCCATGGCCAGATGTAGCTGTCGGGGCCTATGTCCAAAGGCTCCTTGCCAGCCCTCTCTAGCTAATGAATCCATGAGACACAGCCAGAAAGTCCAAGATAGGAAGGCAGGGAGCCACAGTTGGTCATCTCATGCACGTACCTGGAGTTCTGCCATTATTTTGTCCCCTTCCTCTTCTTCCTCCTCATCCTTTGAGGAGGAGGTAGCGACTGGTGGTGGGGATGGGGTCCAGGCAGAAGCAGGTTCCTCTGTTGGACATTTGGTGGCTCTAGCCTGGGGGCTTGGTCCAGCATCATCACTGCTTGCCTGTGGAAGATTCGAATCACAGATTTTGGCTTAACACCTCAAGGTGCTGGCAAAAAGAGGGCCAGATCACAAGAACACAGGTTCCCTTACTGGCTGGTGCACTGGTCTCCTATCTCTTTGAATCGAGTTCAAAGACTGTAATATCCCCTTGCATTTAGTTTGGGTTTTTGTTTGTACAAGCTGCCATTTTGGTGAATGGACCGAAGACCTTTAATAAAATTCTAACTACTCAACATTTGGTGCCTTTGAGAAAGGCCTGCCCATACTACATCTCCTTGGCGATTGTATCGTACATTTAGCACAAACAACAAAACTTGCCAAGTTAAATGGAAGCTAAAGCTCATTGAACAGCTTTCTGTACAGACTCTCACAACTCTGTGAGAGAATCTCACTTAGCTTTGTAAGATGGCCTTGCTTTTGCTTCTGCTTCTACCCCCATTTTCAATCTTACAACGCCTTGCTGGGGGAAGTAGCTCACGATTTGCATTTTACATTGTCGCAGCTAAAAGTCAAGTAAGGATAGCTCGTGGTGCTGAGTCTAGTCCAATAACACTGGCTGAGATTTTCCCATCTGTGGGGCCTTCCTGTGATTTAGCATAGTCAATTCTCTCCTTCTCTGCCTTACTACTTTTTGTGTTCCAAAGGAGAATAGAGAGAAGCTTGTCTAAGGGTATCATTTGAACCCAGAGACCAGTTTACCAGTGCTTAACCCGTCAGACCTTGGCGGTGATGTTCTCCTTCCTGCTGGTGTAGACCACATCGCCGGACCTCGTGGTGGTGAGCCCTGATCCTGGCAGGTAGCTCCGCCGAGGGGGCGGGGGAGGAGGAGGTGGGGACTTACCCCCCAGCTTGTCCAAGTCTTGTTCTGAATTTGGAGAGTCTTCTGGAAAACAGTGTGTCATTTAAAAATAATCTCTTTGCAAGATAACGTCCAGAACAGTGTATTTCTATAAACTTGATGTAATCTGACTTTAACATTTTCTAGTCTCTCCACAGTTTGATGATTAAAGGTATAGACCCTAAAAGCCTGACTCACTTGAAATCTCAGAAAGGTCCTGAACAAGGACCTTCTGACTTCTCTCTGCCTCAGTTTTCTCATCTGTTAAATGTGCCCATTATGGTAATCTTCTCTACTGGGGGGCTGTGAGGATGAAATAACTTAAAATACATGAAGCATTTGGAACAGTGCTCACTGGCTTGTTGTAAATGCAATGCAAGTATGAGGTATCATTACTAAACAAAAAATCTGGATATTACTTGGGGAGATGGAATTATGGAGCCCAAAGACAAATCCAAGGGTGTCAGGGTGGCTCAGTCAGTTAAGCGGTGACTCTTGGTTTCAGCTCAGGTCATGATCTCAGGATCATGGGATTGAGCTGTAGGTTGGGCTCTACGCTCAGCAAGGAGTCGCTTGTCCCTCTCCCTCTTCTTCTCCCCCTGCTCCCTATCTCTGTATCCCCAAAATAAATAAATAAAATCTTAAAAAAAGAACGAAAGACAAATCTAGAACACCTTGCATGGCCTCAAAAGCCTCCATCTCTGAAGGCTGAAAGACAGTGTAAGCAGGAAGTGTTCATGCAGGGGATGTCAGGATGGAATCCAGTCACTGAGGGGCCAGAAGGAAAGTGGGAGGCACATGAAACAGAAAACAAAATCAGGAAGAGAATGTAGTTTTGGCTACAGCTATGGGGCTGGAAAGGGTTCTTTGCTGATGAAAGGAGGCAGTAAACACAGAAACGCACAGGTATAAATTAGGATTGACACCACAGGTTAGAAAATGCAGATATCTGCTTAGCTTTCTCCAGAAAAATGTCCCCCCAAAAGCACTTAATAAAATTTAAACAGTCAGCCCCACACATGAGGAGATGAGCACTGGGTATTATACTATATGTTGGCAAACCGAATTTAAATAAAATAAAATTAAAAAACCAGTCAGCCCCATTCCCGCCATTACTAATACCCCTTACCCCTGCCTTTTACCAGCACTCAACCCAAGGGTTCCCTAAAGCAGGGAAGCCAGAAATTCAGGGTCAGAACTCCCAACCCGGCTTTGCCCCAGCTCTCCCTAGGAATGAGGCCTGCCCTCCCTGGATGTATTCGTCTCTTCTGATTCATGTAGTCAGAGTTGTTTGAGAGGTTTCCATAAGATTGTAATAAGGATGTGGGTAAATCATCAGGGTGAAATGCCCACAGTTGTGTGTAGTGGGTGATGCTAGTCTCATGCGTGAGAGTGCTGGGTTCCAAGGCCTGAAAAGCACAGGGACACCTGGCTGGATCCTAAGCCAGCAGCAGCCTGGCCAGGGATGGCCTCAGCAGCTTTGGGTGTCCCTCAAGGGACTGGCACAGGCTGATGGACCCTAGGGGGAGCCCAGGTCTCCTCTCCTGTGTAAGGACAAAGAATGCCTCTTTGATCAGCTTTGGTGAGGCTCCTCTGAGCCCTCTTCTCCACCAGGCTTTGCCCTTGGTCACTTCAGCCCAGTTTTCACAAAGAATTCTGCTAAATCAGTTTAGTAAGAATCCTCCCATTCTTGACATCTGATCTGGTTCTTCATTCCCCACCCTGGACATCCAAGCCCTTGGCCTGCCCTTGGCAAGAATCTTCCTACCCTTGATATGCTGCGTTCAGAGTTGAGTTCAATTTCTCTCCCCCATTGCCGTCCTGAGTCAAGTCTTCCCTGCTCTTTTTTTCTTTAACGAGGAATGAGGCTACGATCCCTAACTTTTCCATAGATGTTTAGAAGCTAGCGGTCCATCCCCATTATCTAAGTAGATCACACAAAGGGAAATACAAAAAGTTTTTTTTTAAACCCTCAGCATAGGATTTTACCTCATTAGTACACACAAATACATAAAAGCAATAACATCCGCGACAAACAAGTAAAAATGATAGAAACCAACATTTGCAGGTAACGGACTGTACCCTTATGCATTTCTGGCATCCTGTACATTAGTGGACTCTTTCTGACAAGAAATCAGGCCATGTGTTAAAAAAGCAAAAAGCAACGTGGTCTGTCTGGCTCAGGTGGTGGAGCATGGACTTTTGATCTCAGGGTCGTGAGTTTAAGCCCCATGTTGGGTGTAGAGTGTACTTAAAAAAATAAGATAGAATGATAACATTTTAATGAGTGAAAAATACTTTGGGGACTAATATTTTAAAAATACTTCATGAAAATTTTTTTAATCTGAAGGAATGAAAAGCCCAAATGTGGTAAGTTAACAGAATGTAGTGTTATTATTTTTGCTGTATAATCATGAGAAGGGACAGTTCTAATTTTAACTATTTTTTTAATCATTTATTTGTGATTATAAAACATGCAGGCACTACCTGACAAAATTAATAATGGGGAAAGCCAATTTAGGTCAGATAGAAACGGAACGAGGTCCTTACCCAGGAAAAGTTCCTCATGGGAACTTTGGGAGAAAAGCTGTCTGGGTGAGAGCAGAGCCATCACCCCTCTCAGACCCCTTCCTTCGCGGGCACATACTGTCTGACCCCTCCAGGGTCCCTAAGCTGGCCTACACAGCTGGCAGGTGGGAAAAGGGGGGTGAAAAACTTAGCACAGGCTGATGGAGAGAGTTTTAGTGGGTGGAATTTTAGAGCAGCTTTGGGAAAGGAAAACCGACAGGGCTTCAGTGGTTCTAAACTGTATCTACTTTCATGTTCCCGGACATGCAATCAGGATGGCGATTCCTGTTCAAATTAATTTTAGCTCCTGGATGAGGCATCATGGAATGTGGCCCTGAGACACTGGGCTGCAGGTATAATCGTGGCTCCGTACACAACTCGAAATCAGAGTATATAAGGCATGTGGCTCGTTGGTTGGAGATTTAGTAGGCTGGGTTTTTCAACAGTAATTTTATGTTGTTAGTGACACACTGATGCTTAACTTCTATAGTTTAGTTGGTTCAATATACAATCTAATAATTTTGATTTAAAAAATGTAATTTCGCCTTATGATCTAATATCCCCTTGGGAGCTCATAAAGGCTGGCATTTTCTTCCTGCAGCATATGAAAAGCTCTTACTTTAAATGCAGCCCTCTTATTCTCCCAGCTGGTGCTGTGAAGTGTCATAAATTCATAGGAAATGTGGGAGCCGGGAATCTATATTTTTCCTTACTGGGCACTATTCTAGTATCCTAGTCTAGAACACAGTTTCCCTGCTATGGTTTTGATTAAAAAGAGGTAGTGAGAATCCAGTCATACTTGAGGATTTGGTCTTCCAAGTTTATAATTTTATAAAATCCTTGAGAAGTGAGAGAGTGGGCCTGTTGGCCAGTTCATGCATAAGTGGGCAGCCCAACACTGACCCAAAGGCAGCCAAGGCCACCCGGCTCAGTGAGCACCTCACCTGAAAGTTCTAGCTTGTCTCCTGGAGCATCACCCTTTGATTGCAGGCCGGAGGCTGGTGGCATCTCCAGGTTTGGAATTGACTTCATGATATTGGCCTGAGCTTCTTCTAGCAGCTTCTCAAATTCTTTCCCGTTATAGTGGTCCAGATTTTGCCTTTTCTCTTCCCATTTCCTTTCTGCTTTCTGAAGGAAAATCACAAGTGAAGAAAGTTTAGAAACCACAGGGAAAGCTAATTAGAGATTTCATGTTGGTGTAGGGGGAGGTGTAACACAGGTAAACTGTTGATAAAATCATGCTCTGGTGTCCATGCTGAGAGACATTTGTGCTATCAGATAAACCTGCTCCTGGGCTCTCTGTCAGTTAAGCCCAAGTGACTGATATTCATTCGCACAGAAGCAAGTTCAGAAACCCAAATTCGTTCAATAAATGAGCATTTATTGCTACTTTCCCAATGGTAATAAAAAAGACACAGGGATATGCTTTCCAAAGTATGCATCCCATAACCAGGTTTCTGTTCTCTAAACCAAGTTTTCATCCTGGAGGAGATGTGCAAACAGACGGAACAAAACCCAAAACACCAGGAACAAAGACACCCACACCTCCATTCCATGTCTAAGAATTGCTATAGGGCCTCTGGGTCGAATATTCTTACGTATACAATGGGGGTTATTTAGATTACCTCTCAGTTCTATCAAGTCCTACAACAGGGAGAAATGCATGAAATGCATTTCTAAACACCTGCACATTTTTTAAGAGAACATTTTTCTATGATTTTGGGATGGTTCAGGAAACCTTCCAGATGGGCAAAGGGGAAACTAGTGCCAGGATTACTAAAATCCCACAAGGTAAGAATTGAAAAAGACAGAGATCATTTTATCAACACATTTTACACAGGAGACACTAGAGCCCAGTGAGATAAGAGATTTGCTTGAGATTCATGCTATGGAAATGAGAACCTCCACCATCCTTACCAACCTCCCCGCCTCTCCACTTTATTTTTCCTTCCTAGCATTTATGATCATCTGGGATACACTGGTTCTCGATCTCTCCCTACAAGCAGATAGGTTTCTTGAAAGCACAGACTTTGTCGCCTCTGTTCACTGCCTGCCCCAGAGCCTGTAGGACTTGGTGCATGATGGGGCTCAGACACCTGTTGCGAAGGAAGCTCACCTCATTCTTCAGCAGAGGAGTGAGCAGAAAGGCCCAGGCCTCCTTACTGCTGATCGGGGCATTTTTAGAGATGACTCATAAGTGGAAACTTAAACCACACACATAACAATGATCACTACGCCTGGCAGGTTCTCAAAAGATATTTGTTAAATAAAGGAGTCCTCCTACTGACAGCATTTCCACGCGGACACGTTCTCAGGAGGAAATGTATTTTCGGGTTGCACCCCTGTCCCCGCTGGGCATGAAAGGATGGAATCACCGTCAGGTGATCACATACTGCCCCTCCCATGACTCACTTTTTGTAAGTGGTTGGCTTGGATTAGGGGCACAGCTACTGACTTTGGGGCAGACAGGAGCTACCTAGTGTTCGGAGGCCCAGTTGCTGTGACTGTGGCCTTGGCAGTTTGAAGAGGTTTGTTTATTTCTCGAGATCTGAATTATCTACTGCTGATGCGAGAGAGAGAGGCAGGATGGTGAGGACCAGGGTCTGGGGTCATGAGTGGAGGATGCACAGGGCAAGAGAAGGAAGAAGCAATGATATCTCTTGATAAAAAGAATCTTTAAAAATGTGGCATGTTATCTGTTCTGTGACTTTACGGCCTCATCTTTTCTTTGCATTTTGACTGCCTCTGCCTCCCCAAAACCATGCTAATGACTTCCTATCCAGCACCCTTAATTCCAGACCCATCATCTTAACCAATTATGTATCTTGTTTCAGAGTAATTTTCTGAAGATGCTATTTTTTAGTCGCTGGCCCAAGATGCAGCATTTTGGGGATGCCCAGACCATGACCCTGAGATATATCTCAGACTGGTTTACAAGCTCCCCCAAATCTGGTTCCAGCCTGTTTTGCCGACCTCATCTCTTCTGTCTTGTTCCCCTTAAACAGGTTTCCTTGTGGCTCCCTTTGCTCCAACATTCCTCTGCTGCAGCATGCCCTCGCCACCCTGCTCTGCTTACCCAGATTCTACTGATTTTTCGAGCCCAGTGGCAAGCCCTCCGTAGGCCTGCGGTTAAGTGTGAGCCCACACGCACTGGCTCAGGAGAGCTGACTCACATTTCTCCCCAATTACGTGCTCACCGATACCCTGTTGTAACTCAAAATTGACAAATTCTACAAATCGGGCGTTTCCCCCCAGAGAGTCAGCTGGTAAACACTCCAAGGCACACCAGGGCCTCCCCTTCCGCCAGGTTGGGGTGTTTCATCGTTCTTGAAATCCAGTGACCTTTCTCTTAATCTGGATGTTGAAACCTGTTTATAGTGCTAAAATCTATATTTGAGATACACACACACACACACACACACACAAATCTACCTTTTATACATACATATATATAAGAAGTACATCTGACAACCAGGCTGGAAATTCTCCAAGGGAAAGGACCAGGTGTTATTCCTTTATGGGGTGAGAAATGGAAGTGGGACCCTACCTCAATAGACACCGCTCTGTTCTTGGCACTCACGCTGTGGATTTCCTCGATGAACAAGCTCTGCATGGTGGAGCCATTCATGGGCGTCTGCGGGGACTGAGGAGCCTGGGTCGATGGCAGGGCGGAGGTCCCTTCCTGTGTGGCGGCTGGAGGGCCGGCTAGGTGAGGACCAGTCCCTGCAGGCAGGTGCTGGGCGGGGTTGAGCAGGGCAGCAGACAGCTGGGAGGGCTGGATGACCACGGGGGAGCTCTGTGCATGGTGGACGGTCAAGGGCACCACTTCCGACTTCATGTCGCCGGGCACCCCTGCAGCGTGGGGGTGCTGGCCTGGGCTATGGGGAGCCTCCTCCTGGTTCTTCAGGACTTCTGCGGCCGTGGCCTTCTCCATAGCGACATACTGAGCAGCCTGGGCTGCATCTGTCCCTTTCAAGAGCCCATCGGTGACATGTCTGGGAGAAACCATACACAGCAGTATTAACTCTTAAAATAGGTAGCTTGCATTCTATTCTGATGGCATTAGCCTGAATGCTGTGTCATCCCAAAGCCAGGCAAGTTGTTATTGCAAAATTAAGACATTGTAAAATCGAGAGTAGCAGCTCTCCAGGGTTGAGGGTTTCCATAGCAACTTCCTAACGTCCTCCAAGTGCTTCCTGGCTGTCTCTGGTAGCTGCTTTCTCTGTTTCTCCCTCATGAGATGGCCTGTCTCTCCTTTCCCACTGGCACCATGCTGTCCTGCCCAGTTCCACAGGGAACACATGCTTCTAACAACAACTCCTGCACCGGGTCCTGGCTGGAAGCCCCCAGAGATGCTCAGTTCCAACCCCCAGAGCTTCCTAAGCCCTCCATGCTCTCCTCCTTTCACCGCCAAGCCCCTGGGGAGGGCAGTTCATACAGCTGACCCTTGAACACCGTGTGGGTTCAGGGTCCCGACCCTCTACAGTTGAAAATCCATGTGTAACTTCTGTCTCCCTACAAAACTTAACAACTAATGGCCTACTGTTGACCAGAAGCCTTACCTGTATCACAAGCAGTTGATTAACATACATTTTGTACGTTATGACTGTATTCTTACAACAAAGTAAGCTAGAGAAAAGAAAATGTAAGAAAATCTCAAGGGAGAGAAAATACATTGACAGTACTGTCCTGTATTTCTCAAAAGAAATCTTGATCTAAGTGGACCCATGCAGTTCAAACCTGGGCTGTTCAAGCATCACCTGTATTTAATTCCTCCTGCTTGCTCTTCACGTTGCTCAGCCTCGTGTGGTCAGGTTTCTCTACCTGGACTCCACCGAGCCATTCTGCGAGGTCGACAGTGACCTCAAACCCAACAGCTAGGCTAGTCCTCATCCTCCTTTGCCTTTTGGGGTCATCTGATGCTCTTCGTCTATTTCCACCCATGATGCAGTGGCAAGGACATGGCTTTGGGGTCAGACAGCCCTGTGCTTGAATCTCATTGGTTCTGCAAGGTCTAGCTAGACAGTATTGGGAACTTTACCTTTCTGATCCTCAGATATTTTTCAATAGAATGTAATAATGAGGGGCACCCGGGTGCCTCAGTGGTTGAGTATCTGCCTTTGGCTCAGGTCATGATCCCAGGGTCCTGGGATCAAGCCCTGCATTGGGCTCCCTGCTCAGTGGGAGCCTGCTTCCTCCCTCTCTTGCTTCCCTTGCTTGTGCTCTAAATAAATAAATAAATAAATAAATAAATAAATAAATAAATAAAATCTTAAAAAAAGAGAAAGAATATAATAATGGTGAGGACAAGGACGGGAGATAAGAATCTCTTCTAAGGCTTTCCTTGGGGGTTGTTGCTATGATCGAGGTATTTATATATCAGACAATGTAGAACCTGACCTATAACCCTTAATCAGTCCCTTATTTTTCTTATTAAAACTTTCTCTCCTTTTTTTATTTGAAAAAAGACATTGTATTCGGGGACTCTCTTGTACTACTCACTTCTGTTTCTGTTGTTTTTTTTTTTTAACAAGATTTTATTTATTTATTCATGAGAGATACAGAGAGAGAGGCAGAGACACAGACAGAGGGAGAAGCAGGCTCCTCTTGGAGAGGACAAGGTGGGACTCGATCCTGAGACCCTGGGATCATGGCCTAAGCCGAAGGCAGATGCTCAACCACTGAGTCACGCAGGCATCCCATCTGTTTCTTTTACCCACCCCATTCCTTCAATCTCCAAGAGTCCCCAAGGACCTGTCCAACCCATTCTCTCTCATGCTACTGTGCCCTCTCTTCCACCATCACTAGTCACCGTCATGAAGGCAACTTCCAGTTGTAAATCTCTCCTGCCTCCTGCCCTCCCTCTCTCTGAGGCAGCACCACGCACAGAAGGCATCTGTGTTCCTGAAGTGAAGGAGGCTAGTAAAATATTTTGATCCATTCTTCAACTTTAAAATGCTACTGAAAAGAACCAAATGATTTTTTTAAATGTTTACTGTGTTTGCTAATGTTACACTGTAGGATGTGCCAAACGCAGCAGCGAGCCTGTGCTGAAGAATCGGGACTTCATTCATGTTGCAATAGAATTCTGGGGGTGGGAAGCAGCTGCTGCCTCTCTTCATGACCTTCCTCCACCCCTGGAGAGGCCCGGTTACCTCCGCAACATGGTCAGGGTGTCGGTCATGCTCCGCACTCTCTGCAGTAGACTGTCCAGCCGGTGGGGCTCCTCCTTCAGAAACCGCACGGCCTCTACTTCTATGCGTAAGATGGCTCGCATCTTGTTTTGTAGGGTTGGAAATTCTCCTGCAGGCCAAGAGCAGATGGTGAGTTGTAGGAGAAAAAATGGAACAAGCCCCTATCCGGCGTGCATGCTGGACTAGGGGTAGGAGAGTGGGGCTTATCGGATGGAGTACCCCACACACATCTTCAGGAAGCAGATGCTGGGGATCCCTGGGTGGCGCAGCGGTTTAATGCCTGCCTTTGGCCCAGGGCGCGATCCTGGAGACCCGGGATCGAATCCTACGTCGGGCTCCCGGTGCATGGAGCCTGCTTCTCCCTCTGCCTATGTCTCTGCCTCTCTCTCTCTCTCTGTGTGTGTGACTATCATAAATAAATTTAAAAAAATTAAAAAAAAAAAAAAAAAGGAAGCAGATGCTGGTCAGACACCGGGTTCCAAGTGACCTTGGGCAAGGACAGAGGTCCTCTGCGCCTCATTTCCTGTCTGTATACTTGGGATAAAGGCAACTGTCCCTTAGGATCATTTTAAATGAATTTGGCACAAGTGCCCACACTGCAAGAGCCCAGCAGAGAGAAACTATCACTCGTATTACCGAGTCCTCAATCTTACAGCACCCGCTGAAATATAAGCTCCAAGAAGACAGGGACATTTGCCTATTTTGTTCAGTGGTACAGCCCAAGTGCCTAGAACAGGGCCCGGCAAACGTAGGTGTTTCATGAATACCTCTGTGTGCATGAATGAACGAATCCTTCACTACTGGGCAGATTTTTACACCCCATCCCCCGAAGACTTGCTTCTGACTTCTCCCTTCCAGGAGGAGGCTCACCTTTCAGGGAAGCCACAGCTTCTCCCACTTGTCGCAGGAGGAAAGCCCCATCTTCCACATCTTTTAGAGTGACCACGCGGCCAGCCGATGTAGAGTCCTTCTTTAAATCTTCAACAAAGTTTTCCAGCTCACTGTGGGATGGGGGTGGGGGGAGACCAGAGGATGGGAGTGAACACCGAAGTCCTCCTAAAGCTGCAGGAGCAAAGGGGTCGTCCGAGCCTCCCCGTCATTACCACCAGAGTAGCTTGGTTTGCCTTAAATATTCTGCTGAGGTGTAAGGAGGGTGCAAGGAAGATCTTCCCAGGACATGCTCATGGGGACGCCCAGGTTGGCCAGAGGGAAAATGGCAGCTGGCTGACAAAGGACCCATCCCTTATTTTCAGTGGGGGATCCTGATGCCAATGCAGGGTGTGCACGCTGTGTGATGTGACAGAGGGGACAGGGTGTGCACACTATCGCGGGGCAGAAAGAGGGGGTCCCACCGGTTTATAGCAGCTCTCTCAACTTGGAACTTGATATTTGGGGCTGGATAATTCTTTCTTGTAGGCGCCTGTGCTGTACATCATAGGGTGTCCAGCAGCACTCCTGCCCTCTACACACTAGATGCTCAGGGCACCCCCCCCCCAGCCTGTGAGAAACAAGGATGTGTCCAGACATTGGTACAATGTCCCCGGGGAAGGAAGAGGCGGGGAGGGGTGGGGAGGGGCACAAATTTGTCCCTGATCAAGAACCTCTGGTTTATACTGATGATCTCATTGATAAGGACTGACTTTCCACTCTAAGCTGCAGAGGAAAAATGATCACAGTTCTGATTTCTGATATGTGTCTCTAAGAGAGAGGGAGTGAGAGAAACACACACACATGTGCACACACAAACACATCCCCTGTGGTACTGCTGGAGTTCCAACAGAACTAAATTAAGGTCTTCTGCTTCAAGATGTAAACCAACCAACCAACCAACCAACCAAACCAACCAACTAACAACATCCTGTCCCCTGGGCACATTAATAGCCCCATCCTAAACACACGTTTGTATCACTTCAGTTGTCTGTAAATCTGAATCTGACAACAGAAAACCTTTCTTAAAGAAAAGGATGTTGAGAGATGAAGAACCACTAGGTGGCAGCAGGTGAACAGCATTCCACCTGCTGGTGCAGGCAGGGCTTGAAGCAGCCGGAAGAGTGAGAGAAGACACCAGTGATCTACAAAACCATGGCCTGCCAGGACCCTCCCCACTACGTGGGTGCGCAGAATGATGGGTGGCTCGGCCCTGCAGGAGGGATTCGGCAGGATGCTATCTATGTATGTTTAACAAGGACCATGGGGCAAACTTCACCCACCATACTGAAGTGGGATGGGGTTTTTGGTGATGTCTCTCATTCTATGATAGAAAATGGACTAAAACTGTGATCCATTCAGATGAAATGATGCAACTTCAACACCAAAGGGGGAAGCCTCACCTGCTCCCTGTCCACATTTGCAAACTATGGAAAGGTACCCAGTGTTATATGAGGCCCCCCCAACCAGCCACAGGAAACCTCCTACAGCAACCACATCCCTGAGGAGAGAGTGTGTGCCACTCCTTATAAGAGCTCTAAATATGGCACCTGTGTGGGGAAAAGTTATTTTCCATTTCATCACCAAACTGAAATATTTTAGTGGCAGACGGGACACACTGTCCAGCCCTTCTGAGTTTTGAGGGAAGAGCTAAGACCCAAATGTTATCACGGTTCCATTAACAATCCACAAGCCTGCCAGGCTGCAATGAATCCTCCTAGAAGCTATCATCTGACCCAAAGGCAGTCTGCCTAAAATTCTATTTTAATCTCTTCTACACAGCATGCCTCTTGGATTTCATAACTCTGCACACAGGAGACCCTTAAATGTCACAGCTTTTCCTTTGTCAATCAAGGAACATACGTGAAAGTGTATTGATATTATTGGATACAGCAACGTCACTTCCGTTCATATGTTTATGACATCTGTTATAAAGCACTCAGATAGCTTTTGTTCATTCAAACTGTAACAGAGATCGGGGAGCTAAAATGAATGCTGAAAACATTTTCAATATTACGTAATCAATATGACTTTGAGATGTGAACTCTGCTCAAAGGAATGCCAGATGTTCACAGATGCTGTGGTTTATATGTAAATCCATTCTATTTGTGTAAGTTTCTTCTCATTCTACCTTAGTTAAAAGGAAGCATCAAATCTGTTGAAAAGTATTTCCTCTATTATTAGAAGCTCAATTATTAATTCCAAGTAGAAACCCACCAAAGAGAAAGGATCTTGATTGAATTTCTCTCCACAGTTCTAGACTTAAATTTCATTTCTCTGCCAACTGAATGGCTCACCAGCAACTTAACCCTCTCACGATGCCCAAAGGAACATACTTTCCAGTGTGTGTGTGTCTGTGTGTGTGCGCGCGCACACGTGTGTGCTCGTAAGGAGAAGGCTGGGGAGTGACAGGGGAGAAGAACTGCTTTCCTAATGTTCCAGAGTTGAAATTTCTGGCTGTCTTTTGTAACCCACTCTCTCTCCCTACTCTGATCCCTCTAATCAGTCCATTTCATTTGATTTCTCTTCTCATTCCTATATCTACTCCTTGATTCAGACCTTAGTGACTTTTGACCGGATGTTCAGAGCACTTCCAATAGGGTTTCCCTGACAGCGACGTTTCCTCCTCCGTTATCCTGCATGTGATCACCAGAGGGACCTTTCTGAAATACAGCTCCGACTTTGCTACTCCTTAAAGCAGAAAGCTTCAGTGGCCTCCTCATCAGGCCGCAGTAACTGTCAGATGTGAAGACACTTCAGAATTTCCCCTGAAGCTTTGTGAAGTGCACATTCTTAAGCTTCGCCCAGGGAAGTTCTGAATCTGGAGTTGGACCCAAGAGCTTTCATGAAAAGCCAGGGATTCGGGTTTCTGTTCAACAAAGACCCTGCAGACATCGAGCAGGCCTGCCGGGCGTGAGTGTGGTCTGAGATATGGGCAGTCACCAAGCAGGTGGCAATGGCATTACCCAGATAGGAGACATGATCTAGAACCTTGTACCCCACTCTCCCACCAAAGTGGATGACTCCCAATTCTCCCACAACACTTTGCCCCTTCCTGCCTCACAGGGTTTCTCTGCCTGGGAGCCTCCCCACCCCCACGAGCCTCCACTGATGGCCTGTCCTCCAGGCCATCTTGGTTCCATTTAACAAACCATCTGTGAGACCCTACGACACACATGGCACTGCTTTGGGCCTGGGGTCATATGAAAAATAACTAATTTCCGGTTAAGTTTTCTTGATCCCTGGGGCCCAAAAGAATCTCTCCTTCTTGTAGGTTCACCTGGCACTCGTGAGTCACCCATTTTGTGCTATACGCACACTCATATGTTCTGCTTTGCCAGATTGGAGTTCCTCGTGTGCCCTGGGCACGTTTCATTCATGTGCAGCCCACCCACAGAGTCCTCCCACGATACGCTCCCTGTTCCCCTTCTTGTCTCACTCTTGGGCTGGGCTACTAGACTCAGGGTAGTATTGACATTAAAGATGCCTTTTCTAAGCCAGAAGCAAAACATACCTCAGCTAATCAAGAAACATAATTTTTAAAAGAAGAAAATTTACTTTTTCATCATTCAGTTGGAAAACTTAGAAAATATTCTTAAAAGCCTACGTATTTTTAAAGAAGTTTTCAAGAAGAATCTTAATACCTAGATTTTGGACAACTGGCTGCTACAAAAACATTTCAGACAAACAACAGCCTTATTGCTTCACAGTGGGTGATGAAATGTCTACAGAGTCAGTAACTACATAAAATTTTAGAAGCAATTGAGATGTCAGTGAACAGTGGTCAAACTCAATTTTTTAGGAAAAAAGAACTCTAACTGATTCCCCACCCCCACCCCGGACTGCTACTGAGAAGGATATTCTATTTTTAATTAGACACACTGGGTTGGCATCTGAGGTGATACAAGCTTAAGTATCAAATAGGTGATAGAAAATAACACTTTCCATCATGGAGACTTTTGGTCCTTTCTGCTCATCTGAAGAATTTGAGAGTTGCATCTTTATAGTCCCAATTTGGGAGATTTAAGAAGAGATTTACCAATAGTAGGAGAACCTAGAAAAATTACTATTCCTTATACTAGAAGGTGAAATTCATCCTATGATAAATCTTCATTGCATAACAAAACACATATTACCATAAAAGATGTGCCTGCCCTAGTGACTTGGGAGTAATAAAACTGCTCATTTCAATAGTGGAACTTGATAGATGCTTTCAATAAGAACCTCATAGAAGATTGATAACATTCAAGGAGGCATCTTTCATTCCTGGATCAGACATACTTTACATTTAAATTCTTCTTTTGTGCTTTTAACTACAGCTGAATAATAGGAAGATAATTTTAACACTGTTATTTTGGCTATTAGTATTCATTTATTGAGATTAAAGGCAGCCTTCCCATTTATCATTGGGTTTTGCCACTTGCTTCCATTAATTTGATGTGTTGCTGAGCCCTACGGAGGAGTGTGGTGCTCTGGCTTTTAAAGAGGCGAGCGCAGTTGAACTTTCTGGGTCTGGTGGGAGGGGTGCTTAGAGTCCACGGACACCCAGAACCGCAGAAGTCTACCTTGCACACAGCAGGTGCTCAATAAAGAGAGTGGGAGAGAGCACCATTAGGAAGGGCCTCCTCGTTGGCGAGGACAGGGTCCTTTTTGGGGTGACATGGCTAAACACGCAACAGGTGCCTGGCACTCACCACAGCTTCTTGACGATCCTCTCCTCTTCGTGTAGGTATTTTTGCCGGTCCTGTTCTACCAGGACACGCTGGCGCTGTACGGGGTCCTCCAGCCTCTTCATGGTTTCCATCACTTTGCCACTGATTTCCAGCTCAGCCTTCTTCATCATCGCCCTCAGCAGCTCCTGGTTCTGCAGCTGTCGAATAAAAGAAATCAACCTCAATTGGCTCTGCCTCACTGACATCGCGGCAACCGACTGCCTGACAGTCTTCAGAAGCGGGTCTGGGTAAACAGCCCTGCAGCTGAATATTTATTTCAGTGAGGAAGGGAAGGAAGTGAAGATTGTATATAATATCGCTACTGCAACCAACATCTGAGGTTTAGCTGCCAACTGACAACCAGACTTTCGTGTCTGTGTCTGCAAAAAAATAGGAGCCTTTTCTTACTCTGGTCAGCGCATCTTGGACAACAGGCATAAACTCTCATTGACATGTTTTTACAGGGAGCAGCTGAAAGCATCAGCTTTGGAACCAAGCACATTTTTATTTTTTTTTAATGGCTTGGTAGATGCGCCTGGGAATCGTTTGCAAGCCTCAAATTGAAACACAAACTTGAGCGTGTGATAATGAAAACTCCAGTGGCCCCAAGTGACCTTGGAAACATCCCTCCTTGAGCCCAAGTGACCTTGGAAACATCACTTTCTCTTTCCCTGTTCAAGATGTTAGCTGCAAGAATGGAGCCTTTAGGAATATGGCTTATGGTGCTCGGAGAATAACATCTGTAACGTTAGGATAGGCATTCCCTGCACCGAAATAGGTCTTCCTGCCTACCCTATCTTCCTCCCATCATGGTGCCTGAAATACCCTTATTACTTGGTCTTTTATATCTTAAAGGCTTTTTTTAACCTTTGACCCCCTTCACCCATTTCTCACACCCCTTCCTCTCGCAACCACCAATCTATTCTCTGTATCTGAGTTTTTTTTTTATTCCACATATAAAAGAGGTCATATGGGATTTGTCTTTCTCTGACTCATTTCACTTAAGCATTATGCCCTCAACGCCCAACCAAAGTCTCACAAATGGTAAGATTTCATTTCATTTTTTATGGCCAGATAATATTCCATTGTAGATGTGCACTTCATTTTATTTTTATTTTTAAGTTTTTATTATTGAAGTATAGTTGACATACAATGTTATATTACTTTCAGGTGTAGAACACAGTGATTCAAGAATCCTATACATTCAATGCTCAACCCAGTACAATGCCATGACAATATTATTGACCATTCATCCACTGATGGACACTCTTGTTTCCATATTTTGGCTATTGTAAACAGTGCAGCAATGAACATGGGTGTGCATATATCTTTTTGAGTTACTGTTTTTGTTTTCTTTAGATAAATACTCAGAAGTGGAATTACTGGATTACATGGTAGTTCTAATTTTATTTTCTGAGAGACCTCCATGTTGTTTTCCACAGTGGCTCCACCAATTTACCATCCCACCAACAGCATATGAGGGTTCCTTTTTCTCCACATTCCTGTCGTTTTGATACTGGCCATTCTCACAGGTGTGAGATGATATCTCATTGTGGTTTTCATTTGCACTGCCCTGATGATTAACAGAGTTGAGTATCTTTTCATGTACCTGTTGGTCATCTATGTCTTCTTTGGAAAAATATCTATTCAGATCCCTCCATTTAAAAAAATTGGATTGTTTGGGGGTTTTGGTGTTGAGTTATACATACTCTGGATATTAACCTCTTATCAAAAATATGATTTGCCAATATTTTGTCCCATTCAATAGGTTGCCTTTTCATTTTGTTGATGGTCTCATTTACTACATAGAAGCTATTCACTTTGAGGTAGTTCCATTTGTTTATTTCTTCTTTGTTGCTTTTCCTTTTGGTGTTAGTTTCAAAAATTCATTGCCAAGACCTATGTCAAAAAGCTTACTGCCTATGTTTTTTTTTTCTAGGAATTTCATGGTTTCAGGCCTTATGTTCCAGTCCTAAATCCATTTTAGAGTTAATTTTTGTGTTTGGTGTAACATGATGGTCCAGTGTCATTCTTTTGCATGAGGCTGTCCAGTTTCCCTAGCACCACTTATCAAAGAGACTATTCTTTCCTCATTGTAATATTCTTGGCTCCTTTTTCATAAAGTAATTGATTATATATGTGTAGGACCATATTTCTGGACTCCCTCTTATGTTCCATTGATCTATGTGTCTTTTTATGCCAATACCATACTCTGTTGATTATTATAGCTTTGTAATATATTTTGAAATTGGGAAGTATGATGCCTCTAGCTTTGTTCTTTCTAAAGATTGCTCTGGACTATTCAGGGTCTTTTGTGGTTCCGCTTTGGATCAAATACTAACCTGGCTACTGTGAAATTTTGGCATGTTACTTAGACTCACTTGGTCTCTGTTTCCTTATCTTTAAGGATGAGGATTCATTTCCCTTAGCAGAGCTAGTCTGAGGGCGAAAGGAGATAGATACTGCTTGATATGGAATAGATACTCAACAAATGTTGATTTGGCTATGGACTATTTCAGTGTATCAGTTAAAAGAGAATAAGAGTGTCCTTCTTATTTACAGAGATCCACATACCAAATATCATGTAATCACAGACCACTAAAACATAGTACTCAGTGTTGATGGTTGCAATGATAATGATTTCAGATGACCTCAAGGCTCTTGGCAATTTACTGTTTTTGCCTGGATTTTATGTGGGCTGCTTGCATGCATCATATCACAATATCCATATAATTTTCCATATAGTTTCCAGAGCACTCTTGTTTCTTACCCCAGAGAGTAGAAAACGTGTGGTTTGCATCTGGCTTCATAAGAATCTAGTCAAACGCTTAGCCTTTTTCCAAGTCCTATATTAAGTATATCTTTGGGGCAGGACAGTTTTATGATAGCACATCCATCAAGTGAATTTATTCAATCAGCCTCAAAGACAGTAGTGTTATACCTATCATGTTATACCTAAAGTTTCCCTGAAATTTCAGTTGGCTGTTATTGTTTTTTGTTTTGTTTTGTTTTGTTTTCTGGTTCATGGACTGTAATACAATTACTGTGTATCACCACATGGGAGTGATGTCTTCATGCAAATGCCATCTGCCATGTTACCCTCAACTCAAAACCCATCCTGTCTTCCGGTTTTGCTAAATAAGGATAAAACATTCCAACATGAGCCAACAAGCAGAGCCATCATCATGTTCCAACATCAGCTCTGTACTGATTAACTGGCCATCCAGAAAGAGATTGCCTGGGTTCAATTTCTAGTTTTACCACTTAGCAGCCATGTGACTGCGGGCAACTTATTAATCTCTCTGTGCTATCCATGAAAAGGGCAATAGTCATTCATATCTCATAGGCTGGTAATGGAGATTCAGCGAGGGCATAAAGTGCTTATAACAGTGTCTGGCACAAACCTGGCCCCAGGGGTGGGGCTTGCAGTTTTGTCTGGAAGGGAACCAAATGAAAATGTACTACTCTTGGGTTATCCCCTCTGAATGACTCATAATTATGCCCTCATTGCTTTGGCTAATAGTGTCTTTTTATTGTGGTCTTACAGTCAGTATATTGCTCAAAGTCACCACGAATGGAAACAATGCATGGAGGGTAAGTTCCTCCCATGTTCTCTGTAGCTACAGCTCTGCCCACAAGGCACAGGGAAGTCTGGCCCTTCTCCATATCACCACTTTTCTCACATTACAGGCAGTCGGCAATCCCTGCTGTAGCCACACAGGCGTCCTTTCTGTTCTTCTGACTGGCTAGGCTCCTTTCTGCCACAGGGACTTTGCACCTGCAATTACCCCTATGTCGTTAATTTTTGCTCTCCACAGTCTCCAGGACACAGGGCTGCTCACAGCAGGCGCTCCATAAATATTGATAAATACATGATTTAAGTAGTAATGCTGATAAAGGACAATGTGGAATTCCTTCCTAGATGGTAGACGTATGGACTGACCCATAGGCTCAGATATGCCTTGGGCTCAACTCTCATGCCCTGACCTTCTGACAGTAGTAATCGTTGAATGCCCACAGCAACACTGCCAGCAATCAAAATGGCATGCTTAAATTCAATGCCATGTGTCAAATCCCATGGAGCTACTTATTTCAAAGGGGTGCAGGGAAGAGGGGTCACAGGTAGGCAAAGGATAAATAAATAGATGATTAGGTGTGTTGAAAAGTGACTGGCACCTGGGTCCTATCCCCCCGAGAGATTCTGATTTAATTGGTCTACTGTGCAGCTTGGGCATTGGGAATTCTTTCAACTTCTCAGATGATTCTTATGTGCCACTGGGGATAAGCATTATGGCCTAAGAAAAGGATTCCCAAAAGGATAGATGATGTCACTGTGCCACAAGCTGTGCGGCACAGCCCTCTGTGCTGAATCCCTCCCACCAAATCTCACAGACAAGCTCCCAAAAAGATGGTCCCGTTAGCAGTGGGTATTAACAGTGGCTATCACACTGGAAATTATTACTGGAATATTTAAAATTCTTAAAATTGAAATTTGGAAGATGAGAAAAGTGAAGCCCTGAGAGGTTAAGTGGCTTGTTCAGGGTCACTCCATAATTAAGGGCAGAATCAGGATAAGAACCAAGTGTTTTGAATTCAACCCAGTTTGTTCAACCATCCCAAGTGGCTCCTCTGACAAGGCAGGGACATGTCTGTGTTATTCTCAGCCACAAGCACAGTTTCTGGCACACAGTGGGCACCGAACACAGCTGCTGTACAATAAATTTCAATAGGACATTACTCAGAAGCCCACAGGTGTCGGAGGAGAACACAACCTTACATAATATTCAAGTTATGCGACTGGTAATATGGCATATTGCATGTAAATTATTCCACTTGAACAGGGTTTTCACCTGGAGTTCCAGGTTATATGATCCTCCTTCTGGAAAGAGGGGTTTCCCAGAGCCAGCTGGAGGGAACAGAGAAGGGATTTTCCATAGCACGGTACTGGCACCCGGAAAATGATGGGTTAATCGTGAAGGAATAAGCGTGAGCACAGGTTTTCCTTCTACTTTCCTCGAGCCCCCCACCCTCCTGCCTGGTGTTCCTGCCATGGTCCCCAGGACACAGGACTGCCCTGTTCATCCCAGCAGCACATGAAGTGCTAAGCTGAGGCAAGATGTAGATAAACATCTCTCTCTAAATGCTTTAAATGAATTAGTCACTAGCAGTTCATATCATTACATTTTATTTTTGCTTAGCAAGGATGCCTACATTTTAATTAACTTGAAAAACCTTCTATTGGGGCACCTGGGTGGCTCAGTTGGTTGAGCGTCTGCCTTCAGCTTGGGTCATGATCCTGGAGTCCTGAGATCAAGTCCCATGTTGGGCTCCATGCTCAGTAGTGGGGGGGGGGGGTCTGCTTCTCCCACTCCCTCTCTCCCTCTCCTTCTGCTCATGTTCTCTCTCTCAGATGAATAAATAAAAAACCTTAAAAAAAATTAAAAACCCTGTCTATTAAAGTATAGTTTACAAATGAAATATACCCATTTTAAATGCACAAAACTCCTTCATGACCCTTTGCAACTAGTCCCCCCCAAACTCCAGCCCAAAGAAACCACAAGTCTGTTCTGTGTCCCTATAGATGGGTTCTTTGTGTTCTACAGGGACATATACGTGAAATTACACAATAGGTAATCCTTAGGGTATGGCTTCTTCCCTTCAGTATATAGTTTTTGAGATCCAGTGTGATCTTGTATGTGTTTCAGTAGTTCATTTTTGTTAATGCAGAGTGGTACTCCATTTGTATGGATAATCAACTACATGGATTTATGTTGTATGTGCTAACACATCTTTGTATGTTTGCATATTGACTTGATTCTGGTGAACTTGCTTTAATTCATTTATTTCTGGTGGCAACTTTTTGTAGTCCTTTTGATGCTATACATAGGCAACCATGCCATTTGGGAGTAAAGCCAATTTTCCTTTCCTATGGGTATGCCTTTTCTCTCTTTTTTGAGCCTTATTCCACTGGCTAGGATCTTCATTCAGTACAGTATTCAATAGAAGTGAAAGCAGCCTTCCTTGCTGATTTCTGATTTTATGGAAAATGTGTGTAGTACTGCACCATTAGCTATGTTTCTGTAGGTTTTTCAGACATCCTTTACCAGATTAAGCATCCTTCTACTAGATTGTTAAATGTTCTTAACATTAGCAATGAATTTTGTCACGGATTTTTTTTTTCTGTATTTAATGAAATGGTATGATTTTTTTCCTTTATTACCTTAATAAGTTCAAATATAAGGATTCTTTTTTTTCATATTAAAATAATCTTGCATTCCTGGGATAAAAACCAGGATAATATGTTATCCTTTTTATATATTGCTGAATTCAATTGCTAATATTTTGTTAAGGATTTGTTACATATGTTCTCCTGAGGGATATTGGTCTATATTTTCTTTCCTTATAATATCCTTGACTGGTTTTGCTCTTAGGGTAATGCTAGATTCATAAAGCCAGTTGAGAAGTGTCCTCTGTTTTCTGAAGAGTTTTTTTTTCCCCCTTTCAATGCTGTAAAGATGTCATTATTCCATTGTTTCCAGACTTAACTTTTGTCTCTGGTGAGAAGTTGGTGTTAATTCTTATTTATATTTCCCTGTAAGTAAGGTGTCCTTTCCCTGCCAACCTCTGGCTGCCTATAAAACTTTTCTATTAATTCCTTTTCTTCCCCCAGGGGTTTATTGAACTTCTTTGGTCTGTGGATTTACAGCTTTCATCATATTTAGAATAACTCCAGCCATTATTTCTTCTAATATTTTATGCTTTTCCTCTGGACCACTTAATATTGTTCCACAAATCATTAAGGTTTGATTCATTTTCTTCAATCTTTTTTTCTTTATATTTCAGTTTGAACAGCTTCTACTGCTATGTTTTCAAGTTAACTGATATTTTGTTTTACCAGTAATAAATCTTCTATAAAGTCCATTTAGATAGTTTTTCAGCTCTTGAAAGTTACACGTAGATCCATTTTTGTTTCTTTCCATTTCTTGTCTCATTGTGTTAATATTTTTCTTTAAATCTTGAGAATAATTATTATAGCTATCTTCAAGTCCTTGCTGCTGTTCTTGTCATTAGTCTTTGCTGATTTTTCTTCACATGTCTAGTAATTTTTGATTGAGTGCTGGACAGGCAGTTCCAGATTTTGTTTTCCATTACAGGTGGAGTTGCTCTGGCAGATGGTTGAGTTACTCTTTTCAGCTTTGTTATGGTGAATCTAGGGTAGCCTTTACTCTGGGACCAGTTTATCCCCAAGATAGGAACATAGTTCTTCTTTGATCTCCACTGAATGCCCGAGGTGATCAATGAAGCCTCTTTACTCTTGCTTGTCAAGGTACCCAGCCCTGTGTGAGCTCTGGGGATTTTTTAGCTTAGAGCCTCCCATTTTGTTTTTGCCTGGCTTGGTAGTCTTTCACACAACACATGCTTGGCTTATTATTCAATGACAGACCATAGATTATATTATATAGGCTTCTCTCTGCAGAGCTTCCTCTTATTTGGTATTCTACTCCACAAATTCTAGGTGTTTCAGCTCTCTAAACTTTCATTTTATCTCCTGAGTTAGACCATCAGTGTTCTGCTTGGGTCATTCCTTTCTACATGATGATTTGAAAAGTGTCGCCAGGCAGAAAGCTGAGTCAGGTGTAGGTGTCACTTCCTTTGCTTCTATACTCCTAAGGATTACAATCCTGTGTTGTCTGTGATCCAATATTGGGAAATAGTTGTTTCATACATATTTAAAATTTTTTTCAGTGTTCTAATTGTCAACAGTGGGAAGGTAAGTACAGTTAAAATTACCCACTTATTTTGGAAACATAAATTTATTTTAAATGCTATGCCTTAACATTTTTATAAAAATACTCAGAAATAATGTTGTTGGCCATTAAATATTTACTTAAATCAAGTAAGTTGTCTTTATCAACATCCAGGACTAGGAAACCACCTAAAACTAATTCCACCCACCTCAAAATGGGCATCCACCTCACATACTGAATCCTAATTTCTTAGGTAAAATCTATCAGTCCAGCCAACAGTGTCATATAGTGAGACTGATTTTCTGTCCAGCAGTGACACTTAATAGGGGTTGTACTGTAAATCAGGGAGTTTCATGATGATAGCCAGACTCCAGAGTGATTCCTGAATATCTGGTTAAGTTCCCCAGGCTATAGGGAACAATGTATAAGATGCCTAGTCACAACCACATGTTATCTGGGAGATGACTCCCCATCTTAGATAGCCTCTGTGTGAAGGTCTATCTAGGCTTGGTGCATTGTATGGCAGCCTAATTGTCAAACCCTGACTAGTTCCATTAATTATTTCTTCCCAGTAAGGAAAAATAGATCTGCTCAGCATAGGGATGCACAGTCACATGATCATTTTTTGGGGGGGATGTCAAAAGATAAATGATACTCTGGCACATTTCTATAAGGCACTATCTTATTTAAAAGGCACCTTAAGATAACTGTATTGAACTTTATCATTTCAAATACAAGGTCTCTGTGTACTGCTAGGTTTTTTTTTTTTTTATGTTGGCATTTTACCTCCTTTCTCTCTTAGGATAGCATAGTAAATCCTCAGTTGTCTTAAGAATAGAACATTAAGTTCAGAATAACCCCATTTTGTAAAAGTTTATCAGGGGGCACAATAAGGAAAAGGGAACCAAGGCAGGAAAAGTGTGGGAATTAGAGAAGTGGACATCTCCATTCTCTCTTTAGGCCAAATCTCATGTAGCCCTCACAGAACTTGTACCATATCTTCTAGAAACTTATCTCTTCCTTCAGCCCACAGAGAGAAACAGAAGAACTGCAATCTCTTTGGTAGATGTGGAATTACTTTGGGAAAATCCAAGTACTATGGCATTTTGGAAAAAAAAAAAACCATGTAGCTCATCATTTAGGAAAAGTAAGCTTTTTCTAAATCACACCAGAATAGGTAATGGACAAAGATAATTATCTTCTGAAGGAAATAATTATTAGGTACAAGATCTTCATCTGTTCCTTTGTCCATTGTTGCCATCTAAGAACTGACCCAACTGTTACCTTAGAATGGGGACATGACAACATAGAAGTTCCATATAGCTCTTGTAGTTTTTATAACTAAGTAGACAACACATTCTATTAGCTACTGTGAATGGGGTGCCTCATTTGAAGTCAGGGCTTTGAAGTCATCGGGTGTGTCTTGCACACTTACAGGGTGGTAGGTACTTTATCTGTTTCTGTTTCACCCTTGTGATAGTTGACTGAGACCTCGATATTTCCAAGAGGTGTCTAAATGGACTGAGCATTCATAATACCCATGTGCAATAGTTCTTACCTCAGAGCATTCTAGAATCACCAGTGCCTGGTCTTGTTCACACCAATGAAGTCAGACTCTGGCAGTGGTATTCAGGTACTGATATTTTGTTAAGGCCTCAGGGGATTCTAATAGGTAGCTAGGATTGAGAACCACTCTCTTAGACCAATAATTCATGTGAAATTGGAGAGGAGGGAATTGCATGAAAAGAGATTTAGTGGTCTTCATCTTTTGCTTAGGCTCTTTTTGCCTCCCTTGACATTCTTTTTGCCCTATTTAAACTACCCATCCCACTGTGTCCTCATCCAATTTCTATTTCTGAGAATAATCCATCAATTCTGAAAATAAAATGCTCAAATAGGATATGCTCTACAGTCTAGGATTTTCCAGTGATGTAATTATCTAATTACTGGAGCCGGTTGCCAAGCACAAAAGATTTCATTCAGTTTCACTATTTTATAACACAGTTCAAAGAACATTTGAATTTCTAATTCAATTTTTGTTCTTTGGAGACTATTTTACAGAGTTTCGTATATCTCTAATGATAGTTCCATTATTGGACTTATAATCACTTTGGGGTTGCACTTCTTTTCTGGTGTATTAATACATATGCTAAAGGAGAACTGGTGCCGAGATGGCTTAATTACTCTAAATTGTTTTTGTCTTAAGTAGATAGACTCCCCTGACTGAAAGTAAGACAGAGGACTGACAGGCTGGAAAGCTGATGGGGACACAGGAAATGCAAAGACACAATGCAAAGAAACAATAGCTATCAGGTTGGGAAGCAAAATGTTTAATTTTTCCCTATGCATCTGCTCTTTAGGCCTCCACAAACTTCAAATCTCGAGAACACATCGGCTCACTCTTCTTTACACCCCCAAAGCCAAAGAGGCTGAGCAATCCTATGGCAATAGCATTCCCAGACCTCAACTGAAGAACTGCATTTCTTGAGGAGCGAGGATTTGGAAACTCAGCTCTCATGGTTCAAGGTTCCCATGGAGGTGTGGCGGGTTGTGGGGACTCCCATCCTTAGCTGGCCAGAAAACCAAACAAGGCCAGAGTGATGCCACAGCCACGCACATCAGCCTCCATATGAAATGTGCCACACTTCAGAGGAAGCACGGTGCTCAGGCTAAAGCAACTCCACCCCTTCCCCATACCAACAAATGCTCACTTGGGAAAGGGCACAAATGATATTTAGGAATTTTTTTCTTGGGAGGGTCCAGTGAGGAGTGATCATTTCCACATAGCCAGCAGGTGGCATTAGAAGGCAGGAGCCATGGCAGAAGGGGCGTCCCCTCCAAAACTCCCACGGAAGAACCTGCCATGGGACAGACCCATCCCTGGCCTGCACATTTGTCATTTGGCCTGCTGAGTACTAAATGACTGGTTTTTAATTACTTTCCAACCTTTTTTAGAATGAATATAAAAATGTCACATAAAACCTCTATTTCCCAAACACCACTAGCCTTGAATTGTGTCAGGTTGAGAAGTGGCTGGAGCCGAGAGTGGTGACCATCTTTGAGGAAACGCCAACTCATCACTGCCCCACCTCCACTTCACTTGTTAAGTTACTGCCCGGACCCCACGGACACTGGACTTTGTCACCCCGGCACACACCCTCAGCCCAACCCGTACACTCCCCTTCACCGCAACGGTGTCTTTGAAACTGCAAACCAAGGAGAAGGAAAGGTGAAAGGTGGGGAAAAGGTGGTAGGTGATGATTCAGAAGAGCCCCAAGATGGCTCTGCGTGGGCTGTCTAAAAGATCTGGGATGTGGCCTGGGAGACACAGTAGCCTCTGGGGACCTGAACACAGAGCAATGTGGTCTGTCCTGATAGTGCTCATGATGCACGGTGGAGGCCCCAGGTCAGGGCTCTCAAGCTGCTGCCTTTCTGTTTGTTCTGCTTGTACGTGGAGGGTGAGAGGAAATCACCATCTCAGCTTTAATGAGGTGGTGACAAATGTAGGGCTCAGGCCACAAGTGAGCTGAAAGGAGAGAGAAGCTGTGGCACCAGCTCAGATGAGAGAGCTGAAGATGCCTCGCTGTTTAGATTATAAGCTTCCTGAAGTCAGGGAAGATGCCTGGGGGTAGTCTAAACCAGCACTACATCCTCGATGATCAACCTCCCATCAAGGTAGGGGGGCCTGAGGCTGACACAGGAAGCATCTCATAAAGGTCTCATAAAGCCATCTCAAAGAAATGCCCAACCCCAACTCCTTATACTCAGAACCACACAATACATTTGTGTGCTTCATCGGATTGATGGGACAAATTCACCAAGATTAGTGACACAAAGGGTCATCCCCCACCCCCTTCAAATCCTACATAGTTCATAGATTCCTGAACAATGGACAAAGGTAAGGAAACCATTATGGGACACCCTATCCAAATAAAATGCAGATGTGTTTCTCAACAAATCTTCCACTATGACTTCTTTGCCTTATGAATTCATCTTCTAGTCTAAACTCACATTTCTAAATACATGCTGGTTCCTTGCAAAAACAGCGTGCAGCCTGTCACACCTCTGCGCCTTCTCACTGAGGAGGGGCAAGGAGCCGAAACACTGTAAGCAGGAAGTCTTAACTGGCTATTAGAATGCTCCACAGGCTTTGCTCTTCCCAGCTCTCCTCCAAAAAACAGATGTTTAATGGTTTTTTCATGTGTAAAAGCATGCCTAGCTTCAAGAAGTGGTTATAGATTGACTCAAGTTGCAGTGGGAGGCTCCAGACCAATTTTATGTGTGTGAGAGAGAAAACCATGCATTTATGGGGCTACTCTTCAGGTCTTCAATTAGCTCTTGGGAACAAAGCGTAGAGAGAGCGCCGGGAAGGTGCTGAGGGGCTAGGGATGTCAGAGGTGATCAGGGAGGAGAAAACTGACTTTGGGGAACGAAGACAGAGGACATCGTCCACACAAAATTTGGTCGGTACCTGGAGCTGTCGCATCTGCTGGAGCTGGAGCCTGAGTTCAGCCACATTCCGCCTCATGTCGAGCAGGCTCATGTGGATGGCCGAGGTGCTGGCAGGCAGGGGCTGGCTGGGTGGCCCGGAGGACTCCAGAGCACTGAGAGTCTTCCCTCCAGAAACATGGAGCGTTCCTAGGAAAAAAGAGGAGCCAAAAACCTAAGAAGCATCCCAGAAAGGAAAGTCAAGGCTCTGAGTCCCATCCCAATACAGATTACTGGTAACTCCTTCAGTATGAAAAAAATTTTAAATTATGTTGGTCCTCTAAATGGCAATAAACAAACAAACAAACAAAGAAACTGGGTCTAAATTATGGAACATTCATGCAAAGTTATAGTTTGTAGTCTGTATATGTCACATTCTAGAAGGCAGATCGCAGAGCAGTATGTACAATTTTTTTTTTCAGTAGGCTCTACTCTGGATGTGGAGCCCAATGCAGGGCTTGAACTCATGACTATGAGGTCGGGACCTGAGCTGAGATCAAGAATCAATCAAGGATCAGTTACCCAACTGACTGAGCCATCCAGGCACCCTGAGTTCTTAAATTTTTTTATTACCACTTTTTTTATTTTTAAATCTGCATAGTGAATATCTATAATTTTATAATAGATAAATATTTTTTAGAATTCTGGGATCTAACACAGGGTGCTTAGATGACTACTTCCTGCAGGCAAATGTATCCTGAGAACATGCACTTAGTTCTGGGCAGATTCACCCAGTCACCAAGGGGCAAGTAATAAGAACAGGGTACTCTCATGAATCCCTTCAGGTTTGCAGATCCAAAGAAGTAGGACTTCTGCTCACATTTCCTTTAGTGAGAAAAATCAGGCATTGTTCAAAAATTCTCTAGGAGAGGAATCAAAAAAGGTAGCAGAAAAAGACTCTTCCTAATTAGTTTTCTAGCTGCCACATACTTGTGCTCCTTGGGTCCAACTTAAGCCACATGGATTTTTAAGTCCATCTGGGAAGGGCCTGATTTGACCAAGTGTGCTTCGGAAAATGCTTCCAAAAGGATCCCAAGTCGCACTTACAGGATCAGCAAGGTACAGGAATCAAAAGGAAGTGCTATTGTTTTTATAGGACAATGCAGTTCTCCGGAAGAGGCCTCCAGAGTAGACTGAGTTCACACCACATATGCACGCACACACACACCCTCTTCTGGTTAACTCTCTTTTCTGTAAAGGACAAATTGGAAGGTTTGCAGTAGGCTGGGCAGGCCTTCCAGGCCCAAACCCTGTTGCTGCTTTGCATACTCTGAAGAGGATACAGCACAGTGGCCTCTCCTTCCATCTGGGCTCAGCAAACCAGGGGAATCCTTCCTTGCACATACAGCCCTGCGAGCCTTGGTGGAGCGGCTGCCAGGGGCTAGATGGCTAGATGGCATGCCAGTGAGCGAGGGAGTGCTCACAGCTGTCCTTCTGCTTGCCCTCCGCAATGTCAATGAGAGCTGATGGCACACCAAGTTCCTCACCCTCCAGAACCAGCTTCCCAGCCCTCTGATGGCCCCCTTGGGGAAGTCAGGAGGGCAGAACCAAAAGCATTTTAAGGATTTCCAAAGGAATCCCAGTTGGACAGACAAAGAGCTGTTTGTTATTTGTACAAGCTAGCAGGCCATTCCTATCATCACCAGTCACGGTGATGACCAACTTTTGGTCAAATTGAAATCATCCCCCGCAGAGCAAGATTTGCCATCTCTGCAACTGTTCCAAAGAACATTCTCCAACTATGAAGGTCTTCAGTAAAAAGAACATCTAGTGACATTTCCGATAACACCAGCGTGTCAGAATTAACAAGCATCTTCAAAGTCGAGTATTCTGAGGGTGATCATAATGAATTAGAAGTTTTTTTACATTCAGTCTGGTTACTTTAGAGTCACTCCACGCCCACAAGCATAGGCACATGTGCACGCCAACACACATACATGTATACACACATGCACGTGCAAACACGCACTGACACCATACATCACGTGCACGGCAAATGATACCATCAAGGTATTTCTCCAATGAAAACGACACAGTGCTAGCTAGTAACTGGCTACCTCCCATTTGGTATTAAAGAACTGTTCTGCTATTCTTCAGCCAAAGGAAGGCACACATTCATTCCTTCTACATCCCCTCTCCTCCCTAACACAGTGAGGGCACCAGAGCACCCTACTCGTCTCCCGCATGGAGGAGGGGCCAGAGTTGACACACCATCTATTAGAGTTGAATGCTGATCATCGGTTGTAGAAAGTATCCTTTGCCACCAAATGTTTTTATAGAATCTACACTGACTTGTAAAATTTCTTCACCTATAACCTAATCCACTAAATCTAATTTCTAACTCCATGATTCATTGGATGGCTCTTTCTAAGATGGCCAGTGGTCAGGTGTCCACCCAACAGATGCTGGGCTGACATGACACCTCTTTGGTGTGATGCTGGGCTTTATCACTCACTTCCTTTTTCCTCAGTCAATCCTTTAAATCCTGGTATGTTTTCCTAGGAAGCTTCTCCTCTCCTCTAGGAAGCACATACCAATACCTTTGCATCGCTCCAGGGCTCTTCTGCAAGCAGGTCAAATTCATTATTTCTCTTCATCTTCCCTAAACTTCTTTCTGTCCCTGTAGGTCTAATTTTAACCAGTGGCAGTATTATCCACTCAATTATTTAAATGAGAATCCTGGAAATTGTTCTCAGTACCCACTTCCTAGTTTTGTGACCTCGGGTAGGTAAGGTGACATCTTTCTCAGTTTCCTTATTTGTAAAGTGGGTAAATGGGCTATTGTGTAGGATAATGGAACAAACACATGTGAACTGCTTATCCCAATGTCTGGCACACAGAGAACCCCCACTCTGGCTAACTGTGACTATTATTTCTCTGGGCAGAGTGGGCAGGGGCAGCCTCTGCCAGGCTCCCCTCCTCCCCTTGGAGGGTCAGCAAGTGGAAAAGCCGAGGCTGGCAGCAATAGCCTGAGACCTAGAGGCAGGGGCCCCAGAATCTATGGATGGAGCTGGATTTGGTGGGTGGGAACCCTGAGTGTCAAATGAGTTCCCCTTCAGACGAGGGGCACTGGGCCTGGGATGTACTCTCCACACCCACATGGGAGGTGCTCGCATTCTGCTCCCAACACTCCCAGACAAGTCTGCACAACCTCACTCCCTTCTCTGCACTTCGCCCTTCCCCCTCTCTCCTACCAGATCTGCCTTAGGTCAAGTACATTGTAATAGGAATCTTATTAATGCAAATTTGATGTGAATTTAATGTATCCTGTCAGGATAGAAAGAACACAGGCTTGGGAACTGGCAGGACTGGCTGTGCCTCCTGTAGCGGTGTGGCTAACATCTTCCTTACGGGATTATGCGTGCAAAATGATATAATATACAACAGAAGATGCATGATATGTCTTCAAAATGAAAGGTTTCCTCTGTTCTCTTACAGCTGCCATAAACCCAATCTTCCTAAAGCAACAGGAAATCTGGTTTTCCCTTTTTTATTCACCCTTGGCCAAAAGAGCTCCCTGACTTCTCTATAATTCCGTGTGCTTGTCTACAGAAGGATGACATTTTTTGTCTTGTAGCTTACTTCCTAGGATTCTGGAAGAATTAATACATTTTGTGCACTGTACAAGGCTGCTATGGCAACCGAAGCCCTGTGGACCACATCTAGCCTTGACACAAGAGAATGAGAGAGACCAAACTCCGCAGAGATGCAGGCAACAATGCATGTGCAGTTGCCGGTGCCACCGTGAACTGGCTCAGCCTCACGGAGGAGAAAACTGATCTGTTGCCAGTGCTACCCATGTTCATCCCTCTGGACTTACTGATTCCACCCTGGCAACTGCATCCCAAGGATATTACACCTGCTTCTTTCTCCTCGCCCCAATAGAGACACTTACAAATTTTTTCACACCAAAGAGATGAAACAGCCTACATATCTTTAAAGAGACGAGGGCACCTCAACACCAAAGAATGAGCTAAAATGACAGGTGGGTGGACCATGCGGGTGTGTGTTGGATGTGCGGACACGTGTTTAGTCTTCTCATTGGGAACATGGGAATAACAATGGGATCCATCCTCTGAAGATGCATGGGGAGCTAATGAGTTTGGGCATGGAAAGCACTCAGGACAGTGCCTGGTCCATGGGAAACACACATTAAATTGTTTCCCGTGATGATGATGATGATGATGATGATGTCAGCAAAAGTGAAAAGGAATAAAAGGAGAGTATAAAAGAGCCTGAGCATCTTGATTAGAACAATGGTATCAGGTACTTATTTCCTAGAATAGAACCCAGAGGCATGGAAGGTTGTTCTCAGTAGACATTCTCTGTTCTCCTCAGCTTCACTGACACATAATTGACGCAGAACACTGTGTAACTTTCAGATGCACTATGTATTGATTTGATATACTTACATATTACAATATGATTATTACCATAGTGTTAGCTCACACATCCATCATATGTCCCATAATTGCCATTTCCTTTTTGTGGTGAGAACATTTAAGACCTACTCTCTTGGCAACTTCTAAGTATATAGTTAGGAATTGTTCCCTATAATCACAATGCGGTACATTAGATTTCCCCAAAACTTGTTCATCTTGTAATTGGAAGTTGGTAGTTTTGACCCAACACCCTCCCGATTTCTCCCAACCTTCCGCCCCTGCTGACCGCCATTCCACTGTCTGTTTTTCTGAGTTCAAATAGATTCCTTTTTCCCTCTTGAGTTCATAATAGATGAGAAAATAAATGAATGAATCAATGTCTTCCAAACAAACTGGCAGCTAGCCTGAAGACAAGTTTAGCAATTTCTGCGAAATAATTCTCTAGCTGCCGCCAAGGTCACTGATTAATTTCTAAGAAAGCCAACAAATCCCATGAGGATTGGAAATGCTGGACGCCCAGCCTTGATGGTTTTAAAGCTGAACTGCCTGAACTTAGCTAGGGCAGAACCAGGTCTAGCAGATGTCTCAACTGTAGTCCCAAGCCTTATCCACTCTACCATGCTGCCCAACACTCTGTGGCTTCCCCAAATTAGGGGTTACACCAACTGGCCACATGCTTCCTGTGTAATTCAGTAGCTTGAACATGTCCCTGGTAATGATTTTGATTTCTAATCCAATACAAGGGAAGATCTCCTATTCTTGAGAGGAGGCCCGCCTTGAGCTTGCGGTATAAGATAGACATCAAATATATCTGGATATTGGTGAACTCCACTGGGAATATAATTGGGGTTTCTTCTGGGGGATGCCAGCATTTAAAAAGCTGGCCCTGGTACGAGCATACCTTCTCTTCCACCCTGACCACTGGCACCCTTCTGGTCCATTCCCATTCTGTAGTTGAGCTGAGGTCCTTCCTCACTGTAAAACCTTCCAGTGGCTTCACTTTGCACTTAGAATACTATCTAAATTCCTTACCACAGCATTTGCATAATCCTCCCCCTCTCCCCAGTGGCTCTCCTCTCTCCTCACTCACCTAAGTCCCATTCATCCTTTGTGCCTCAGCCTGTGTTACTTCCTCAGGGCAATGTCTTGGTCTAGGCTAGATCTGTTGGTTAAACATTCACCCTGTGCTCATAATTACTTGTTCTGTATCTGTTTTCCCCACAGGCTTAAGAATTCCAGGGAGGCAGCCTTATCCAAATGATGCCCATTGTCCCTGCCCAGTGACAGACACATATATATTTTTTGGATGTAGGGCCATATACAGGAATAAATGAAAGAAGAGTGAATGAATGAATAAAGGCTGAATGGAGAGGAGAGGACAAGAAGCGTTTAGGCCCCACACACCCCCCTCCAAATTAATTAATGACTAATCTGGAGTTTCAGCATTAAGCAGGGACAGTGTGGTGGGGTTATCCAGAAAGCCTCTGAAATCACACCAATTAGGTGTCCTAGAGGAAGATTAAATGCTCTGAAACCAGCCAAAGCTAATCAAAGGCAGCCCTTGGAGGCTCCAAAGAACACTTACCTGCACTATCCGTGTGGCTCTTACTGGCTGTGGTTTTCATCATTTTCTCGCTGAATAAAAGAAAAAGAGAGTCAGCTATACAGTTTTCAAAATGCCTCCTTTTTTTTTCCCCCTTCCATTCACTATTCGAAGCAATTAGCAGCAGCTAGTGATGGTATCAAGCAATGAGGGTATTTTAGCATCAGCATCACTATTGGCCGGGATGGAAGAGGCTTCCCAGGTGTGCATCTGACACTGCTGGTGGAATGCAGCTGAGCAGCGCTCATGACTTTCAGATGAGGTGGACGTGGAGACAAGTGGATGGCGCTTGCAGGCACTGCGCAGTGGTCCATGAAGCCACATGCACTGGGAAGCCCATTTCCCCTTCTTGGGCCAAAGTGTGACCTTCGGCCAAGAATTACAAGAAGGAAAAACAAACAAACAAACCATGATTCATAGAGATGGTAATATTTTCAGCCTTGAAATGATTACAAGAAAACGAATTTCAATGAATGAATTATCTTAATGATTAAAGAGAAACAGATTGAATTATTTTCATTGGTTTGCTTTCTTCTTTTTACCTAGATGCATCTTTGCTATTACTTGTAATGGGCCCTTTAAAAAGCGCAGACTGAACCAGGCCAGTTAAACTGGCAATCTGTTTCTCCATGGCTTGCATCCTCTCTCTGTAAAACAAGAGAATTGTTTGTTAAAGCTATATTGACTTTCAGACTGGTTTGTCTAGGTGAATGATCACCTGAGGGTTATAAAATGTACCACCTAGTTGGCTGCCAAAGTTCACCCCATCCTGGCTCCGGGGAATGTGAAAAGCCTGCAGATCCCTGCTGAGTTCCAGATTCGATGATTAGAGTTTAATATTAACCCAATGATCTCACTGAAAAAACACCAGAAAGATGAGTGAGCACAGGCCTCCCGGAAAACTGAGAAGTGCCTCCTTCTGAAATAATTGTTTGCCCGGAGTGTTCTTGCGACTTTCTGCCCTGCATTCGCAATTTTGTCTCTGGTGTCAGTGGTGTCCTAGGCCAGCTGTGGCCTGGTGGCACAGACTTCCAAGTGGTACTCATCAGCTGGGAGGCCGTTGCCTGGTTTCAGTGTCAGTGATGGAGATGTTTGTGGAGTGTGGAGTAATAATTGTTTCATAGCCCAAGAGCAACGCAAATGAATGTCTCTTAAGAAAAAATATGATTGGAATCAATGTCTGGCTGTCATAGGAACCTTAACCTGGGGACTTCTACAGAATCAAGCAGGAAGACAAACATCCCTGACAATTTGACCATCTTAAGACACAAATGAAAAATCCTCTCAGTGATGCACCATGCACAGATACTGTGCCTCTCTCTTCAGGGCTCGCTGCTGTTACATCACAAATAGTCTGGCTTTTGAAATAGGTTCACATTTCTATACCCTGGACAATAGCCAATTTCACAGTATTACCATTATTTTCACCACATGATAAAAACATTACCACAACAAAGTGACCTCTCCCCACTAAGGATGAACGGGCAGTGCAGAGGTCGCTGCATGTGAATTCGATTATACACATGTGGTAGTTTCAAGCAATACAAGGGACAGAGCTGTGAACGGTTTGAATAGTGCAGGTACCTCAGCTGCCAACGTACCCCATCCACAGGGGTCATAGGTGTCAGCTTGAGACAGAGAAGTGACCCCACTTCTCGCTGTGGGTCTATACCCCATGTGCCCCTGGTAGTGTTAGCAATGGTGATTCCTGTACTACAAACAATATATTCATATTCATACACCGTGGCTTTTAAACACAAGCCAACTTCTTTATCTGGTATCCAGGGGGAAAATCACGGTGGACTATTCCTTCACTAGAAAAAAAAATAACTGGTTAAGTTGGACTAAATGACTGATGATGTATCTGTAAGTCTGTACAATCAAGAGGATTTTCAAGGGTAATTTTGTCCATACACAATCTTTTGGCCTTGTGTTTTTGCCTTGGGAGTATAACCCTTAGTGCTCTATGAAACACTGAGCTTAATTTCACAATTACAAGTTTCTGGCTTCAGAATTCCAGGCATTTTCTTTATTTTAAAATGGATGGTTCTGTCACAATACTGAATTTCTTGGATGGAAGTCATGCAGGCTGAATAGTTACTGGTTGTAAACACAGTAAGGAAAAAATACCCAACTGGAGAGTTAATAGTATGATTTCTTTGTCCTACTGGTGTGGAGAGAAGAAATCACACATAGAGATTCCATGGAGTGACTTTCCAGTTGTTTCCAGGCAGAGTAATGAAGGCTTAACTTCTGAGCTGCCAAGCATTTTAAGTCTTACCTGGGCTTTTGGCCTCCTCTCTGCCATAAGACAGTGCATGTGCCAAACAGAGAACTTAGTACGAAATCCCAATCAGGAAATCAGGTTAGTAAACATCCAGTAGAAATCCCAAGTTTATCAGACCCAAGGGGCAAAGAAAAGATGGTGGTGGGTGATCATGCCACTTGCCATGTGAGGGACATAAACTTAGACAAATGGTTTTTTGGGAAATGAATGACACCCAGCAGATGTGCTGAGCACCCGAAGAAAGTTGTCTAGTGCCCCCCATCCTTCCCATAGTAATGCTGGAGTCAAGCGCATGACTCTGAGTGGAAGTGCGTTCAGACCTCCTTGACATGGTACTAGTTCACTGCTCTTACTCAATCCTAGGCAAATGCAAAGGAATCCTTCCTCCCTTCCTTCTTTAAGTGGCAGCTTTGGTTAGGAAGTGGCTTAAAGGAGTCTGTGAAGCTAGAGGGTAGATAGGAAGGCACAGTGATCACCGATCCAGATACAGATGAGAGCAATGTTGAGAAATAGGTAAGGCAATGACTGCAGAGATTAAATGAGAATCTGATGGGCGGAAATGACAGAAGGGATTCCAACATAGGCTCTGATTAGGGTTTAATCAGTGTTCTTTCTGAAGACTCTCTCCGGTCAACAGCTTTCATTACCTGATTTAACAAAGGAGGGCGGCAGCATTAAAAACCAAGCAAAGCACCTGAAACATTCCAGGTTCAGAACACTGCCCTTCAGTGGCCTCATCACCATGTAATAAGTGCAGGATGTCACAGCACTGGTTGGGTCCTCTCCACACAGGCTTCCACAGGGCTTCATACATGCCTTTGGCCTTTTCCTTGGCTCAATGGGTACTTGGCTTCTCACTGGGCTTCCCCCAGACAGGTTTTAGGATGCAGAGAAAGATAACACCCACATAGCACTCTACTCTTCCTTACCCATCAGACACGATGTGGACATAATCACAGAACTGCCTGGGATAAGAGTTTGGATGCTTTGGAGCAAAGCTCTCTACTCGGTCCTGTACACACATACTTGGCTCTCCATCTCTGAGGACGATTGTGAACGCTCCTAGAGTGGCCTCCTATGGGCTATGTCATTGGTGTGGCCACCAAGAAGGAGACATGATCTGTCAGAGCCTTGAGAGTTTAGAAGACTTGAGCCTGATGGCTGAGGAGGAGCAATTCTCTGCCATTGTCCAGGAACAGTGGGGCCTCACGTGACCAAGGCGCCGCATGCACGTGTTCCACTGCCTTGGCCAAAACCACTTTACAAAAATACAATTCTTTTGACACATGGTAATGAGAAAACTTTTTCCCTCCTATTTAATCATCAAAGTGTTTCTGGTTTCAGGATTCATTTGAGGGAGATTATCTGATTTATAAATTCATAAATAAGATTGTCTTTCCATTTCATGGTTGGTAATCTGGAAACAATTTTATGGTTTAACTAAATTACAGCAACTGGAAACTTATGCAGCCTTCTCCCATGATGAAATGTTATGAAGTATGTTTTAATGTGAAAAGGAAAAAAGAGAAATGCACTGGAAGATGAGAAATTAAATACGACCCTGTCATTTTACTGCAGTGGCAACTCTGCATGATAACCATCAGAATATTAAAGGTGCTGAAGCCAATTCTTGCCAATATTGCTTGGCTTAAGGAATTACAGAACTGGTATAATTACTGTTGAAAAGATGGTTTAAAAGTGATTTCATAAACCATTTTGTATCATTGCATAAACCATATTTATGTGATTAGTATGTAATGGTTAACTAGTCATTTAGTGCCATAAGTCAGTCTGGCTGAATGCATCTTCTTGGGGCCCAAGCATAATATTAATAAAAAAAAAAATTCAAGTTCAACCCAGGCAAAGTGCTGATTCCAGGATTTAAATTCCCTCTGCTACAACCAGCTTTCCTTGCAAGCCCGAGTCCACCATGCTGAGGCAAAGCTCAGACTGCATGGTCTGCTCTCAGTCTTCAGAGTACAAGGAGGGAAAAGTGTCTGCATTTGGGGGCCTATTTTTAGCCAATAACCCCATTTATCCTACTTTTGACTTCAAAAGTTTTCACCTTCAACATTTGACTTAGGGACTTGTCTTTGTGCTGACTGAAGCCTCATTAAACCTGAATTAAGTCCTTATCATTGTATATTGAAGTAAATGAATGGCTATTAAAAAACAAGCCAACTAGGAGACTGATAATTCTTCTATAATGAAACCCTAAGGATATGTTTTTAAGTACCAAAAGAAGTGTCAGGGAGCTGAGGGAAACCGGTCAGCCAAGCTGATGTGATCAGCCCCAGTCAGGGCACTCACCTTCTGAACCAGTTATCAATGCAGAAACCCACTGGTGCAGGATGGTCAGGCACAAGGACAGTAACGGGGGCTGGCCTTCCAGAGTGCTAACGGGGTGGGGAGTGCACATCAATTCATTTCTAGTGCGGATATTTTGTGATTATTTTTTTGTTCAGTTCCTGCTCATTCCTTGTCATCTCTCTCTCCCCAGAAACTCATAAACAACAAGCCATCAATCAACGTTATAGAGCATGTGCTAGGCACAGAACAAGCTGTTGTGGACACAGCAGTGAAGAAAGTATCATCATTCCTTTCTCAAAGTTCCCCCCCCCCCTCTCTTTTTTTTTTTTTTTTTTTTTTGGTTTCTGGGAGAAATCTAAGTGAACTAAAACCCTTTAATCTTGGCAGTGCATTTTCCAGAATTGAATAGTGAATAGGCTTAAAGCGAGGCTATGCCCTTGTTTGCTCATGCCCTGATTCTCTGGTATGGGGGTGGGGGGGTGGAAACCAAAGTAATTAAAGTCACTGTTTTCAGAGGAGTTCAACTGAACACTGGAATTCCAATGATCTGAATTTGTGGTAAAGCTTCAAATAGGACTCTGAGCAGCAAACTTTCTATTTCTGCCCGATGTTAACCTATTGGTGAAAGAACTAGAAACCTTCCTCCAAAAACTCCCAATAAATTTAACTTCTCATTGAAATGTCTAGATTTATTGAGGAGATAGTGATAACGTTGGCAGTAATTGCAATGCGCTGCAGTGTTTGGTACACATTTAGTTCATTGTTGTACCATCGTATGTAACCATGTCTGGCAATTTTTCTTGTCCGTAGGAGAAAACTAGATACAGAGGGTCACGAAGAACTGTTGTGTATAAATAACACTGACCTTGAAGGCTGCTTATCTCTCCTCCTGTCTTCTGCTCATGGGGAAGGAAGACTGGGTATGTTCTGTGTTTCCTATTACTGCTTCAATCCATTGTTCTGTCCGACCTTTCAACATTGTCATGCTTCTAAACTCTGGGCTTCCTCATCTGTAAATGCCCTACTGGCATCTCGGATATTCATATGTCCTTGGATGACTTCAGCATGGGAATCTGGCCTCCTGTCTGACACATTTCAGTTCATTATCTCTTATAGCTTCCACATCTGCTTAGGCAACCCTTTCAAAAGTTGGCCGTTACAGATCCTCAGCTCTTCTTCACAGACATACTCTGACCTTCAATTCTTACTCAGTATGGTTTCACTGTCTAGATCTGAGAGTCCAGCTTTCCCCCAAGTCAAGAAAGAAACAAAGACCAAAGCAAAGGCCTTCACCTGGAATGCTCTGGATTTTACTTGTGGCCATGAAGATATACATGTCTAATGATGCCAATGAAGAAACAGGCAAAAATAGAGCCCCATTTACAAGGATCTAGGGGGAGGGAAACTATTTCTAATCTTCCTTCATAAATTCACTGAGGCAAAGAAAATGAAAGTTCATGATGAGATGTGGGGAAAGAATGCTGTGGGAATGATGGTATTCCCTGAATTATATAGTTTTTCACAGATTAGCTTGCAATTGATGCCGTTTACCCGAAAGCACCCAGGTGACATCTGATTGCCAGCGACTTCAGTGATTGCTACTGAGCATGAGCACTGTGCAGGAGGCAGAGAAAGAGCAAGTGCAAAGTCCCAGAGGTAGGAAAGGCCAAACAAGTTCAAAGGCAGGAAACCAGTGAACAAGGAGCTTGGGACAGGTTACATAAAAGGCTGAATGAACTCTCAGCAAGCGGAGGAAACAGGGCCTTCAAAAGCTTCCACCTCTCGTTAAACAGAGGTGCCAGTTTTCTTATGCCCAGTACTCCAAGAGTACTGTGTCTGAAATGCTGCCAGACTTAAAAGTCTAGAATTACAGAATTTTCTGGTTGGAAGAAACTTATTCAGGCCCCACAGTTTTCATTCCATTCTGGTTTAGTGATTTTGACAAGCAAAAAATAAATAAATAAAATAAAAGAGGGCGTGGCAAGCCCAGCAGGTCGGGCCCAGCATGTCGGGCTAAGCTCGGCCGCACCCAGTTCCCCTGGAGCACAATCATCCCTTGCCCATGTGCCAACTGCATTCTTGCCCAGCACAGCAAATGCGCCTGGGAGTTCTCCAGGTAGTCTTTAATCTAATTCACAACCTGCTTTATGGGCAGGCTGTTCTGGCTGGAACCAGAATACAGTCCAAAGCCAGGCATGAGGACACACAGTCTCTCAGATCCAAATGGCCAGATCCACTGGCCCTGCAGAAAGGAGCCACTACTCCTTCCTCTTATTTATAGAACTTTCCAGTTCACTTTCCTGTTTATACCCATGTTCATTTAAGTTGCACAGAACCATTGAGAGGTCACACTATCATCCTCCTGCTACAGCAAAGGGCGTGGAGGTTTAGCAAGGTGGGGGCTCTCTGAAGGGCACTCACTGGTTCACCTGCAAACCCCCACATCTAGAGCTCCCTGCATGGCTCTGAGCTGCCTCACATAGTGACTCACCACTGGGGAGAGGCACTCCATTTCCCAGATGAGAACCTTCACTCCCCAGGACGAGCCTACACCCTGGTTTATGAAATCACTTACTTTGCATTTTCTTTCTCTTCCCTGGGGGTAATTTTTCATATTCATGCCCTGGAAGTGACATCTTGGATTTTGTACAGGTACAAACCAGTATAAATAGCCCGTTCATTCATGTTCCAGCTACCTGACTGGGGGCCTGTAATTTACCTTCCAACAAGAGATGGTGTTGGAGGTGATGGAGAGATGGTCTCTTGAGTGGTCCTTTGGGAGCTATGCAAATATGCTCTCCACTCCCACCTGCTTTTGATCTGTAAAATCTTGGCATGAACTCAAAAGATAATGACTCAGGAAAAAGAAGGAAGATATTTCTTATAGTTGGCCTCCCTTGTGTCTTTTTGTATTTTGTCTTCTTAGCTATTTGTGTTTATTGGAGGAGTTAGGGACATACTGTTTTTATTACAAAGACAAAAAAATATTGAAACAGTTTGATAGTGATAACATCATTTGGCTGGAGAAGCTCCAGACACTGGGCCTTTGGGAAATCTCCTGTCTGTTTCTCCTGTAAAGTCAGCAATTAGCACAGCGGTCTCTAAGACCCCTTCAACTCTGAAGATGGACAGAGAGGGAGAGGAAGCATTTATTAGTTATGTCAGTTGGCCATACATGAATGTAGTGGACAATACAGTCTTTTTAAGACCTGCAATTTTTGCAAGTTTGAATAATGCTTAGGTCTGGTGATTTTTGCAACACTTCATTCATTAAAAATAAACTCCAAAAATTCAAGTAAAGACAAGTGTAAAGTCTCCATGATCTCCACCAGACAGAAGGACAACCGGTCACAAGAGAAGCTAAAATGTGGCCTGGACATCCTGAGGACTCAGGATTATCCAGCTCCTGGGGCCATCGGGCTACTGAGAGGACCCCCATCTTCAGGCTGGGTCACAGCCACACTGACTCTACATTCAGCTGCTTTCGCCATAGTTTAAGGAGGCCGAACCTGTCTCCAAACGTTTATTCCTCTTCTCTTTGAAAGGGGATTATCTGAATCACACAGTATTTAGGTTACTCTGGCTTTGCCTCTGGTTTCAGACCTAAGGCATCTGACTGACAGCACCTCGTGAATATTCAAAGGAGATACAGGGGTGCATTTTAATTTCATCTAATTAGTGACAGATGATGGCTTTCCCTTTTGAGAAATTGGTTTGCTTAAAGTAACACAGACCTTGTGACATCCATTCCACTGGTATTTTTGATAGGATATCCCTTGTGTAAGAGCAGAGCTATCTTCATAAATTTGTCAGTTGGTTAAGTATCATGTTTACCAGTCAGCTCTTGCCTGAATCCGGCAGCCTGAGGAATGACAAGCAAACATTACTTAACCGTGAAGTTATATTCCTGTGCATGAAGGGATAATTCAATTTATTGGCACTGATTTGACTTCTGAGACATCATATCTGGATGCCATTTCTATAGTACCTTAATGGCAGAAATAGAGCAAATTTAGAGGATAAAGATCAGTCTGTCTTTCCAAATGGTATCTCTTTATTTCATTGTGTATATCCCTTCAACTGCAGTCCATCCCGGCATTCTCATGAAAGCTCCCAGACCAGCACAAGTTTGGGAAAAGTGCTTTTTTTTTTTTTTCTGAATTCATAGCAATTACTATCTGTATCGTTTCTTTTGAATTAATTATGTATAAGCAGTCCCCAAATTATGACGGTCTTGTCACTGAAAAGTTTACTTGTACTTTCATTGTTTAGAACTTGGAATAAATGGTGGTTAGATTGCCAGCTGGCCCACGGAAGCCTCTTTAACCTACAGCATATTATTAGTGGTATCATTGTTCTTCATTGTCTTCAAGAAATACGTGTCCTGACTTTCTAGCTGGACGTGGAGATGTGGAGGACAGATCCCCCCCACCCCTGGAGCTCCAGCCTCAGGGAGAGACACTTTTCCTTCTTAGTGACCTGGCATGGCATCCTCCCTGCTCTCAGCTTCTCTAGGAGACGGTGTCACTCTCAGGTGACAAGAAGAGCATCTCTGGGCATCACCCCTGAATGAAATCCTACTCTTGTGGTTGTTCCTATGAAATAGTTTTTAGTCTGCATCTCAGAAGCTTCCTGTGCTCAACCGTGGGATTGCATATATGTTTGACTCATGCTGTTAATGTTTTATGACTGTCTTCCCAGTTTATATCCTTGTGCGTGGGGACCACAGCTATGTTTCTTTGTGTGCCGTAAAGCATCCAGTTCACAGCTCAGCATTTAAGAGGGGCTCAATAAACATTTATTGATCCATAATTAGAGTGACATGGTAAAGCAATTCAGACAAGAGGTGAACCAGTCAGGCACAGTTAGGCATCAAAACAGATGACCTAACACCATCAGCTCTACCTGGCTAGGTATCTTTGCCATCAATCCTACAGCTCAGGTGCCTTTAAAAAGATGCCCTAATCCTGGCTTGTCTTTTTTGCTCCTGGTCCCAAGAAGAGATGCAATTCTAACTGCTCTCCTGAAATGGCTTTTAAAGTAGCTCTGATAATCTAAACATTCTAATTTGGATCTTTAAACCCAGCTAATTCTGGTCTCTGTTCACACTTAGTTTTATTCTCTCCACACCCCCCACCTGTTCCACGTTCTTCCTGGTGCTATACTTGACAATTTGTCTCCTTGCTTCTTTAAGCACAATCCTTGTCCTAGCCATCTCTCCGTATGGATCTCTGTTTAGTAGCATGGAGTAGAGTGCTTTGTGCAAAGTAGGAACGCTCAAGTGCTCACCATATGGAACACTTGGCACTTAATCACAACGAGTTGTTCTCTCCCATGAGGTAGGTGTTATTATTATAATACCTATTTTACAGATAAGCAAACTGAGAGAGAGATGCAGGAACTTGTCAAAGGTCTCAGCTGCTACCAAGTGTTAGAACTGGGAATTGAACCCAGGCAGTCTGGCTTTGGACTTGACGTTCATAAACACTGCACATTGCTGCCTCTCAATTAATGGTTGATCTCAGATGATTGAATCAGAGGTAATAACCGCAAGTTCTCACAATAATGAAGTTGCTTTACCAAGAGGTGAAGGGCAGAATTGGGGTAATGATTGTTAAGATCCACATTTTATGAATGTCACAACTGACACTATTCGAGTGGGGTACTCTTTCATTTCTCTACTTCATTAAGTAGAAAAAGTCCAACGTTCCTTTAGAGTGGTGTTTCTCAAACAGAGGCATTTTGTATCCACCCCCCTCCCCCTCCCCCTCCCCCCGCAGGGGGTACATTTGACAATGTCTGGAGACATTTTGATTGTCATGGCTAGGGCAGGGTTGGGCAGAGTTTGCTCCAGGCATCTGGTGGGGTAGAAGCTGGAGACACCACTAAGCATCCTTCAAAGCAGAGAGCCCCTCTGCCCGGCAAACACAAATTATCCAGCCCAAAATAGCAATAAGTGCAGAAGTTAAGAAACTTTGTTCTAGAAAGAGCCCAAGTTTATCCACTTAGGAGGTCTCTGATGTGGCTTACTTTTGACTATGCATTCAGAAAAAGGAAAAAAATAATCATTAATTTTAGGATAAAGTATAGGTCTGCCAGTCACCGTGAACGTCTTTCAACAATATAATCTGAATTTAAACTTTCACTCAACTGATTGTTCAATCAAGTGATGCATCCCACCCCTCAAAGCTACCAACGCAATAACACATAATCCTCAAATAAGAAAGTGATGGGAAATGATTAACAACAGACACAAACTACCAGTTAGCATGCAGGCCTCTCCCCTCCCCCATACACAGAAGCTTCCTTCCTCTTCCAAGTGCCCAGGACAGGGACCTCTGCATCTCTCAATCTGGGGAATTCTTAGAAATCACAATGGGATCGCCTATGGCTTTTCTTCCTCCAAATACAGGTGCCTAGGCAAGGCAAGAATTTACTCCCCAGTGGGTTCTTGACTCATTTTTTGGAATTTAGCTATTGTAAGTGTAGAATGGTGTAAAAATACGATCTCAGTTCAAGCTTACCACGTCTTGAAAAATCTTACACAAGGAGGGATCTGTCACACATTTGGGAAGGGAGCTACCAGTCACTTTGCAACAAGCAGTCTTGAATTTCGATATTTTACATTATAGGATCCAAGCTATAAATAGAAAGTTGCAAAACATAAATGTCCTAGATTTTTACAATTCTTAAGGGCTGTTTTATGTGCCATGAATAGAAATAACGAAGCTGTTTAATGAAGAAATTTTATAACCTAGGGAAGACAGAGCCTCAGATACTGAGTCATCTGTCACATACTGTCCCCTGCCCACGGCACTCCCCCATAGCTACATGGACCATTCTCTTGGGGTCCCGGCTGAAGGGAAGTCATGTGGATAAAGCCACCTTCTCACTTGAGATCATTTTCTTCCTAAAAGTTCAGGTATGAGAATTGCTATCTTGAAAGTCAAGTGGCTATGATCTGCTCCTCTACCCCCCAAATCCATGGCTATCTTGGGAGGAGAGCCAAACCGTCACTTAGGTTCTACTACCTACATGATTTTTTCCCCCAGATCTTCTATATATAATTTGTCATCACTGGATGCTTTGTGGAAACATCTTTGTAAGAAAAGAGAAGCCAAATGCTTTAGATCAGACATACAACTAAATACAAGGACCACGATGAAATTACTTCATCTTTAACTCTTCATTTTCAAGTCAATAGAGAGGTTATAAAATCATGTTTTTAAGAAAGAAAGAAGAAAGAAAGAAAGAAAGAAAGAAAGAAAGAAAGAAAGAGGGAGAGAAAGAAAGAAAGAAAGAAAGAAAGAGGGAGAGAAAGAAAGAAAGAAAGAAAGAAAGAAAGAAAGAAAGAAAGAAAGAAAGAAAGAGCTACCACTGGAGGTTTCCTAAGTACTGATGGGAAAGAAAGAATTTTTCTTTCTGATTTCAAACATCCTGCAGCTATTCGGGCTATTTCTTCTGAACAGCCCCTGAATCCAGCAGAGCCCAAAAGAAAGCATCGCTACAGATTTTTCAGTCCTCCCCCTGTGTTTTTGTAGCTTAACATCTTAGATGCAAAGTTTCACTTGAGAGTTTCGTAGAAAAAGCACTCTCAAGATTTATTTGCTGTTTAATATTATGAAATGGTGACAGAATTTGGTTTGGCACTTTATAGGACTCTGCCCTCACGAAGGTAGACTTTTAGGGGCTAAACTCTTCAAATACACAAATTAAATGTATCTAAGGTAACAGCACGGTATAGGCACAAGCAATGGGCTGTAATTTTGTGCTTCAATAACTGTTTTAGGAGCTCTTGTTTTTAAAAATTTCTCTTTGACACAGTACTCACATTCATTTTTCAGAAATAAAACCTTCAAAAATGTTCTTTCTTTCCCCATTGCTGCATAATTGTGCTAATATACTAGCTAGGGCAGTTATATTTTAAATGGCCTGTATATATTTAGCAGCATAATTATGCAAATGCTACCATGTTTATGACTGTAAATATCCTTCAGGAGCAGTTACTTAGCATCTAGTCCTGAAACAAGTTCTGAAGAATTCTGGCTGAAATGCTCAAAATTCACCTCTAAATTTACTTCTCTGCTGGGCAAAGATGTGGCTCACAGGTCTCCCTCATGTGGCAAAAGATTGCACGGTGGTAAAAGGTATGGATTCTTTAATAAATAATCTTTTTAAAAATTGGGTTGATGATAATATGTAAATGATACTGTCCTTTTGGCAAGAAAAAGGGAAGAGTGGTTCTAATAACGTGCTGAGTCACTGACTATCCAGATCTTATTTCTCGCATCCCTTCTGAATTCACAGATGACAACAGGTAAAATGCTTAACCTCCTTCAGACTCAATTTCTTTGACTAGATTTTTATGATTATAATGATTATGTTGGCTTCCTTCAACCAATTCAGGCTAGAGAAATTCCCTCTAATAAAATTAGCTTTCCTCTTAAGTACTTTGGAGGGCTTTTTTAAATGGACTGGGCTGGTAAGTTACACCAAAAAAGTGTATATTAAAAGAGAAATTTAAATACTCAGAGTGTCTCATTTGCTATAAAAATTTTGCTGATTTCAGTACCACTCCTGAATGAGTATTAAATTGAAACCATTCTATTCTTATGCAAATTCATGCTTTATTACCTTAGAGGACAGACAGTGACACATTCTTTCCATTTCCCAAGGCCAGATGAGAAAGCAAAATTGCACTCCATATGGAAAAACCCAATTTGCCATTTCAAACGGTTAAAACTTGAGCCACTCACTCCTTTTCATGAGCTCCTGGTCTTTTTGTCCAAATGGTTTCTGCTGATCACAATTTTCTTGCCATTTGTTCAGACTGACACTAATGGTGACAATGCGAGACCCATGTTCTGCAGGCTCGCAATGACCGCAGCGAGCCTGCGGCACAGCGATTGGCCTGCTTCACCTGATCCCCACCAATTCACAAACTCTTTGCAGATCAAGATGGCCTTTGATCCTACTCTGTGGCTTCTGCAGCATCTGCAGGGCGTGCTGCACGGGGCTGGGGCTTAGTCAACATCTGTTCCCTGGGTTTCACTCTGCAGAGCAGCCCTCAACCACGCAAAGGCACAGACCACCCTCGGCTGCCCGCACCCCCTTACCTGGTCTCTCTGTCCTTGGGTATCGTAGCAGTGCTGTAGGCAAACACTTGCTTCTCCACTAGAGGAGGGCCGAAGTCCACAATGCTGGCTAATCCTGGAGTGGTCCGTGGCTTTTCAATATACACCAAGGTGCCTGGCTCCTTTTTGAAGGTCTGGCGGCTGGGAGAGGCCCGATCCGGCTGCAAGGTGTGAGGGGGTCCGTGGGCGTTATGGTGGGCATGCATGTCTACCATTCTCAGGTCGCTGACTCTGTGAGGAGAGGCGGGGGGTGTTTTGGAGCCTAGGGTAGGCAGGTGGCTCTCCGGATACTTCCTTGATTTCTGTCTGTACAGTGACTGCTCCATATGCATCTCTGCTTGCAAAGAAGGGTTGCAGTAAGCACTGGCCGAGCGAATTGCTGTGCGGTGATACGCGATGATGTGGTCGGGGACGTCCAACGGGTGCCCACCATGGGAAGAGGCTATGCTCATCCGTCCCTCGTGATAAAGGTAAGGATCAGTATAGAAGCCCTCATTTCGGTACATTGCGATGTTCTTGCCACTCATGTCTTCATCCGGCTTTACATCTCTTCTTTCCAAAATGGCACTGGGGCTGGGTGAGATGGACCTGGAGACTGGCAGGCTGGAGAGTCTGTCCCTGGGGATGGTGGCATTGCCGGGAACAACCATGGGGCGCGTGCCCCCATAAGGAATTCTGGATGGGGAAGGAGGCATGGAATGGGGCACAGGAGTGGATGGTGGAGAATTTGGAATGGCGTGAGGTGGATGAGCTGTGGATCCAGGTCGGGAGGGACCAGGGCCATCTCCTCTCGCATAAACAATTTCTCTCTGCATCTGAAAATAAAACAAGAAGTTAGAAAATCTACTTTGATATTTATGTTTTTAGAGATGGCTCAGTGTGACAGTGTGGCCTTCCTGCTGCAACAGGCTAAACGGCCCCTCCTTCTGCAGCACGTCCACACTCTAATCTCTGGAACCTTATGTGTCCAAAGGGACTCTGCGATGTTCCTTTTTAAGAATATTGAGATATGAAGATTATCCCGGACTATCCAGATGGACCTAATGCCACCACACTACAGAGTGAGGAAGGGGTCAGCGTCAGGGAAGGACGTGTGAGAACGGAAGCGGGATCAGAGAGAGAGGTTGAAATGCTCCGCCGCTGATTGTGCAGATGGAAGAAGGGCCTAGGAGCTGAGGGATGCAGGTAGTTTCGAAAAGCTGGAAAAGGCAAGGAAATGGATTCTCCCCTGAAGCTTCCAGAGGGAATGTGGTGCTGCTAACACTTTGATATTGGCCTTTGAAACCCATTCTGGACTTCTGATGGCTACGACTGTAAGGTAATGAGTTTGTGATGTTTTAAGCCACTCAGTATGTAGTAGTTTGTTGCAGCAACCACAAGAAACACCCAATAAAGAGCTCAACATTGTGAGGTTTGGGGGGAAAGTAGTGCAGTGGTTTACATTTTGGGGGTCATAGCTTCTTTAAGATACTTAATAAATGTGGATCTAATGTTATCAAAAGTGTTAAAATTGTATTTTCTAAAATTTCTCCTGAGCATATTTTTCTAATATTAGGCCTGGAAAATCTTTCCTATTTTTCCAAGCAGATACAATCTAGGGACATGGCCAGAGAGGGTAAGAAAATGCACAGAGAAAGTAAGAAGTAAGTTTCATTCATTATTTCGCCAACGCTTTCCCTGAGCCTAGGAAAAACCAGCTCCAAGAAGTTGGGAGAAAATAATGGTCTAGGAGATAAGAATGCAATTGGAGGCAAAACTCATAGTGGGGAGGACGGGGAAAAAAGAGGGAAGAGAATTTCAGGCACAGTAGAGAGAGGGAATCCTCAGAAAGACCCTCTGGGGCTGCCATGTGATGGGGAGCCTGATGGAGTAGTCCATCAGAAGCTGGCTACTTCTTGCCCAGGCAGCAGTGACTTCTGAGCTGTGTCATTCCCATACAGTTCAAGAGAGTGAGGACTCCCACTGGGTCTCCTTTGCTCCATTAGCTCTCCTTTGGAAGAAACAATGACTAAAGAATCAATGACTCAAGAATCATAGACACAGAGAACATACTGGTGGTTGACAGAGGCAGGACATTGGGGTTGACTGAAATGGATGAAGGGGGTCTAAAGTGTAAACTGCGGTTATAAAATAAATGTCATGGGGATGTAATGTACAGCATGGTGACTATAATTAATAATACTGTATTGTATATCTGAAAGTTGCTAGGAGAGTAGATTTTCTTTGAATGAGTAACAAATAGAATAGGTTTATTAGAACTTAATATTTAATTTGGATGTGGAGGCTGAACAGGTTTTCTTTTTGGAATTTACATATTTTTAACTTTTATTTTAATTTAAAACATTTTTTCGTTTTATTTAAACTCAATTTGCCAACATAAAGTATAACACCCAGTGCTCATCTCATCGTCCTCCTTAATGCCCATCACCCAGTTAGTTACCCTATCCTCTCATCCACCTCCCCTTCTGCAACCCTTTGTTTCTCAGAGTTAGGAGTCTCTCATGGTTTGTCTTCCTCTCTAATTTTTCCCCACTCAGTTCCCCCACCCACCTCCTTTATGGTCCCTTTCACTATTTCTTATATTCCACACAAGAAAAAGTGTGTAACTATATATGGTAATGGATGTTAACTGGGCTTATTGTGGTGATTATGTGCAATCTGTACAAATATTAAATCAGTATGTTGTACAGCTGAAACTAATATAATGTTATATGTCAATTATATCTCAATAAATAAAAGAATCAAGTTAATGGGGCAAAGTGAAACTAATTTGCAATTTCACTACTGTATGTAGCAAGGGGCAGAACACAAAAATACAGATTAATTCAAAATATGAGTATGTGATACATTTTTTTTGGATAAAACCCCAGAGGGTAATCATGAAGTCTCTGAGATTCTCCAAACGGCTACAAGAGAAAAGAGGGACAGCTTTGGGACCTCCCTAGACCACTCTTCAAGTTCTACTTGTGCTGTTACAGGAATCCACATTCCCATCCAGACTTTTGGGAGATGTGACACCCAAGGAGGGCATGAACAGTTGGGGGGGTGGGTGAGGTAGGGGCATGAGGAAAGAGGAGGAAAGTTCAAATGGACAAAAGCCAAAATGAACTATCAAGAGACCCATGGTGTGTGTGATGGGGATGAGACAAGAGAAAGCAGAGGCAACAAGAGAAGGTTGAAAATGAAACAGAGTGCAGTGTTCTGAATACATGCTGATTCCTTGCTTTATACATTCATTCATTTGGTAAACAGTAACTACCAGGCACTTGCTAAGAACCAGGCATTGTTCTAGGACACAGTTCTAAATAAAGCCCCCAATTTTCTGCCCTTGAGAAGGTGCATTCCTATGTACATCTCTTAGATAAGCATGTAAGGGGAGAAGCTTTGGGAATCTCATGGCTTTCTTATCTTGTCTCCACAAGAATCCAGTGGTGCAGAGTCCCTAATCCGGGAGTTTTACAAATTATGATGGATTTCATAATGGAAATAACCAGTAAAAAAATGCAAGCAAGATGCAAATATGGAGCAAATGAAAGGAATCATTTGAGGGTGTGTCACCTGAACACCATTGTATTGGCTCCTCAGTCCCCTGAGGAGGCCAACTGTTTCCGGGGACCCCAGACTATGCAGGCTCCTCATACACAGTTACAATTTTATCTTCACTAGTCCCACATCCTCAACACACACACTCCTACAATAGGTTAGTCTGTTCCCAGCTCTAAACCAAACTTGGGACATCCCTAGGCTGTCACCCTTGGGACTCTCTCCTCATTTCCCCATGGATCCATTTGGATCCATGGCCCTCATGGATCCAAACCAATGGTGAGGGTCAAGGTTGGGCTCTAGGTGCCCCTGCTCCATGTGGCCCAGATATGACACTCTAGCCCACATGGTCCTCTATCTGCTCACTCGCTGGACCCCTCATGACTCAGGTGCTCAGGGCTTAGACCTGAGGAGGGCATTCCCAAGGTCACTGTGCCATGACACACCTGATTCCCCTTCCACAATGGCTGAGCAACCTAATGACAGAAGCTGTGCAGTAGATCTATACAGATCCTCTATAAATAACTATTCCTTCCTATCTTCCACAAGGCAAGGCTCAGTGAAAAGAAAAATGGCAACAAGGCAGGGTTTCACAGAGCATAAAATACAAGAGGGATGGGCTACGCAATCAGGCCACACAATGCAAGATTTAATCCAAATGAAGGTAAAGGTAAATTCATGCAGATTCATATATGAGTATAAAGCATAACACAGTGGTCAAGGCAAATAAGTGCAACACATGATAGGTACTATTGTCATTATTGATATAAAATTTTTAAAAAAGGTTTCAAATGTCTAGAACCCACTTAAGATAAACAACCATCTAAACTGTAGTCTTCTTTATCTGGCTTCAGATTACATCAGGATTTGGGGGATTCTGAGCTCAATTAACATACAGTGAATTCTTCCCCCCTTTTTCTGTCAAGAGAGTAGGAAGACACACTAAGAATCAGAGTGGTACAGAACTGTCTAGAAGTATAAAGAATATTAATGAAAAGAATATGTAAATTAAAAAAAATTAATGAAATGTTGAGTAATTTTTAAAAAAAAACAGAAATGCCTGCACAGATATTTTTTAAAAACACACCGTGCTTGGTGATGTGAAAATAAATGGTTAGGAGGTGTATGATACAACTAACTTTAAAAATAAAACACCAAAAAAGTTTCATTGGACTTTCTTGCTGTCATGTGTAGATGAATTTAAAAGGAAATGTAGCAATTAACAATAATTCTGATACACGCTGCACTCATAGGGGAATGTGGGTGATAGTCAAGATATTTATTGAACAGCCAGTAGCTAGTATGACATGGGTACCAATCTACCAACCAGAATGGGACTTTGGCCAACAAGGATGGATCCTAGCCCAACACAATCAGCATCATGTACCTGATGGTAATGCTACTTATCAGCCTCACCTTGTCCACTTCAAATTCATCTTGCCATCACCCAACAGGGTCACTGAAAGAATCAGTGTCCACCTGAGTCACCCACAATGGAGGTGAATACAAGTATTCAGCTCTGACGGAACAGATCTCCATCAATCGGGGTGTCTTGGAAGTTGGAAGACTCTGGCAGAATTTTTACCTCGCTTTGCCAAGCTATGACGGACTTTCCAGGACTGAGTTTTAAAAAGAACCCATGATAATTTCATCCTCAGCTCCACAGAGAGCCCAGAAAAAGAATGACACGATGTTTCCATGATATAGTGGGAAAATGTTTGAAACCTACAACCAGAGTGAACCTTTAAAATTTGAAAACTTCGGTTCAAACACTAATGGGTATGTATGGGTAAAGTAAAGGCGATCACTCTTAAAATGAGGCAGAAGGGATGGGAAGATGAAAAGAGAATCTCTTTCAAGTCTTTACTGTGTTCTCTCAAGGAGACCACTTACTATTCCAATATAAAGTGGACTTTATATACTCTAGGAGCTATTCACTGTCTGATTGACAATCAGGATGATGATTAAGATTCTATGATACATAGTTTTAAAAAGTCCCAACCTTATATGTTAGTGTTCTTTCCATCGAGATACCTTCCTGGAATCAGGCACCTACAGTCCTGTTTTGGTGTTTAACTGGTCTTTTTTTGGCCAATGAGGACAGAAATGGCATTAAATGCATAATGAGTTCTTCCTGCAGACCTAAGAGGTCTGAGTTAGGAGAAAATTATAGCAAACTTTAAAAGTAAAATAAATGAGCAAAACACGCACACCCATCCCATACCGTTGTCACCCTCTTTCATATGCCAGCTTACCTTCTTCTCCACTAGTCTCTCTAATCTCCTTATCATCTCATCTCTCTCAAAATATCTGCATTCATTATATCACCGATACTTTAGTCCCAGGAGGTTTCAACACTCCTGTCTTTATGTGAGCTTTGAAGATTTTTCATTTTACAGCAAGAAAAAGAGAACCCAAATGCAAGAATAAAGGTTCTTTTAACACCTGACCAGAATCCAACATGGATCTCTATCTGCCTACACCTTGGCCCAGACAAAGAGAATGCTCATTTATCTACACTAGATATACTGGCAATGTATGAACTAGACTATTCTCCGTCACTCACCTACTTTGTTGGTGGATCGTCTGTCCCTCCTACCATGACTGTCCAAAGCCCTGCTCCCTCTTGGTTGAGCACTTCCAGTTCTTATAAACAGTAACGTTTCTTCCAGAGCCCAGCACCACAGCCCTGGGTGAGAGGCTGCTGTCCCTGCCCACGGTACAGACCTCAGTAAGCTGTATGGCTCAGACTTCCGAGGGGCCGAAATCTGGGACAGTTTCAAATTAATTATCTGAAATTTGAGTTAGGAATCCTCACACCTATCTCTATTTCATTTCTCCAAAACCCAGTAAGTTAAACCAAACATGACTTACTTAGAAGTTTCTTGAACGCAAGAGGAGAAGGGGCAAAACTCTTATAATTATTTCTGGGGGGGGGGGGGGACCTAGCATACACAATGTTTATTTCAAATCGTTTTGGGAAACTGTCTCATGTAATCATGTCTCTTTGCGGACTATTTAAAATACATATATTCTTTGCGGAAAGGGAGTAGTATGCACAGTTTATTATATTTCAAACCCCACCCTTCCAGTTCTAGAATTTGTAAACATACCACTCAGTCGGACCACACAATGAAGTAACCGGACAAAACTGAGAAGGATTCTTATGGGACTCTCATCCTCAAAGAATTAAAGCCACTTACTTTTTCTTAAGGAAATCACCTGTATTACTAACGCTGTGAAGAAAACACTTTGGCTCAGCTCCCAATTACGCGCGTCCTTTGTTTGCTGGCTTCATCTAAATCCTCAGTTCCACATTTGGATACTTTAGACTGCTTTCTCTTCAGGGAAGAAATTGCAAAGGCCCCAGGTCGTAAAATGTTCCCAGCTTGAGTGTTTACCACCAGTAAAGACCATTGTGTTTTACCCAGGCTTCTGAATGAGGCTGTCACGGGCATGGATGAAAAGTAGTCCTCCCCCTGATAAGCCAATTTCTCCTCCCCTTGGAAATTAGTCACTAGGTAATCTTAGCTCAAACCAACCACAGGCTACCTCATGGGTGACTCAGGCCTTTAACAACTGCTTACACGGAAAACACACACCAACGAGCAAACTCTGGGAGGCCTAGGTAAATGGGCTAACAGGGAAGGAAAAACCACAAACTCGATTTGATTAAGGCAAACAGGATCATTCAAACGGACAACCAGCCACCACAAAGCGATCGGAAAACCCAGTGTGCTAATTACCGTATTGGACCACCGCTCAGCTTGAGTTCTGCTGCGAAAATCTAGATAGACCAGCAGCCCGCACACTCATCCCGCTGCCTGGCTTCTCAAGTCGGTGGATTGGCAAGTGAAGGAAACGTGAGCCTCCCCGCTCCCTGGTTTATACCAGAGGAAAGAGAGCATAAAGATGATGAAGGCGGCTGTCTATTAATTAACCAGCTTGGCTTTACCGAGCTGAACTTTGGGTAGCAGCCGTTTACCAGGCCCGCGCAGCGCCACGCAAGCAGTAGCAGTAGCGATCCCTCTGGAAAACGTACCTGAAAGAGGAGGGAAAGGTAAGGAGGGCTAGCCAACGATGCCCCAAGAGAGGATTCGAGAAAGGAAGCCACAGCCCTTCTGCCCCACCCTCAACCAGGCGGAGAAGGAGAGAGGCCCGGGCAGTCTCCAGAGACCCCCCCCTTCGGCAACTGATGTCAATGCAGCTGCTCTGCGGCAGGGGAGCCAGCGGGCAAGAGAACGTATGTGTTCCCGACAAGAAGTGGCTTGTGCGCTGCTGAGCAGAGGACAGGTATCAACGCATTACTAACAAAAGGTGAGCGAGGAAAAGCATTTCCTTAGCTAGCAGGTAGGCCCTGTGTGATCACCACCAGGCTTCCTGAGCCCCCAGGGACTCACCTGAGTGGAAGAGCCACCCAAGTGGCAATGCAGCAGCCAGGAGTTCAAGATGCTGGGCTGCAAGCCCCACTGGCCTCGTGCCACACCCGGCCACCACGCTCCGGGAAGCCTGCGCATTTTTCAAACATCTTAAGGCTTTTTGAGGCCTCATCTTGCTGACCCAAAGAATTCCATGACGTCTCCCAGGTTCAAATCCAGTTGGCGCTGCAGGGTTTCTTGAAAAACTGTTTACTGTCGTCACCACACTTTGTGGTTATTAAGGGAGGGAGACAATGGCACACAGGACAGCGTCACCCTCTAAACTGTCTCATTAGAAACAATATTCGGATGAAGTGGTTGCAAGAGATGCCACCTAAGAGGTCAGAAAAGAGTAGAAGGAATGCGAAAACCCCTGCTTCGATTTTTAATCTAATCAGCGAGTTTGTTATTTCTCACTGGAGTCCGGGAAGCACACACTATCAGCCCCTGACGCATCTGGCACACATCTGGCACGTTCTGTTTGTTGGGTCAAACACACGCTTTCCAGGAAGGGGGATGTCGGGGTTGGTCTTCCTTGTCTGATTGAGCCAGGCTCCCACCCCTACGACACCCCCAAAGACCCTGTTTCATGGCATGCAGACGTCCTAAGCAGCATGGCTCTTGTACTAATTTACCTGCTGTTATACCTGCAGGACTGATCCTGAGAATGAATGAATGTGTGCAGTCAGTCAGGGTCATTCCCCCCCACCCCCACCCCCCACCTCCCCCCCAAAAACAGACACACTGAGCTCTCACTGCTGTTTCACTAAGGCTTATGCTTTGAGCACACTCATCACACAAGTCCATGTCAGCTACAGCAGAGACAGGTGGCTTCCTCTGACCCTGGTGCCATGCAGGTCATGGGGTGCAAGGTGAGGGAAGGTCGGTTTGCCTCTCCCATCTCTTCCTCCCTGTCACATTCAGAGCAATTCCCTTTCGCTTTCTACATGCTTCAGGGCATGGTCTGGAGACTCCATGCATGGCTTCATCATTAGGGAGAGCTGTAATTCCCTGTCAGGAGTTTGAAAGCTGGCCCAATGCTGCGATGAATCAGGATGAGTTATACCTCTGGTAAGAAGCACACAGGTCATCCTTGGGGGGCTAGGCGGGGTTCGCTATCCTAAGGTCCTAGAATGTCAGCTGCGGAACTAGGTAGGCTAATTTCCTAAGCAATATGCTGGTGCCATACAGGACTCAGCTTCACCTGTCTGGCTCATGCCCTCCAGAGAACAGCTCATTCAGGCTAACTCACCAGGAAATCTGGCTCAGTCTGGGTGTGGCCAACCACTAAGTCCCCACCCACTGAGTCCTTTCTGCATGACCTGCCTTCCTTGGCATGACCTGCCCTGGGATGCTGCAGCATTTGCTGATTTGTTCTTCCCATAGTGGTGTATTAAGTGTTCTACTATTGATTCTCCTTCTTCCTTTCATTAACTGGCACTATAAGCAAAGTGGAAGCAATTTATTTCTTTTGAGTCAGTATTAAAAAAGAACATGCTAGTAAATAGTCAGCATTACCTCAACAGGAAATCATTTTTATGCTCTGGTAAGGTTAACAGTCTTGTGAAATTTATTTCTATTTCCTCTCTCTCTCTCTCTCTCTCATTCATTTCTTTATTGGCTTTTTAAAAATTACATATGATAAAAGGAAATTTGAAATGTGCTTATAAGCACGAAGACGGCATTGTGAAGGGAAGCAATTATGACGTTGGAAAAAATCTCAAGTTCATCTTGCTTACACTGTTAAAATTGGAAAGACGGTCGGTCATTTGTGAGGTTTTAGCGAAACTATTAATGTTTCATTTGATCATAAATGGAATGTCTCCCAGACACGAGACAGACAGACTGTTGCCAAAATTACTTAATTCTCAGGAAAGAGATGGTCCAGTCACTGGTTAGCTGATGGCTATATTTAAGATGAGAGTAATTCCCACAAATATTTTGACAGGGGCAACTCTGCTGAGCCCCTGGCTGACTTAACACTGTGCCCAATGGTGATTAAAGATCCCAGTCTGGAACACACTAAAGTAATGTTAAATAAATCATTTAACTCCCAAGCCACAGTCAGTAACTGTGTGGAGCTGTAGGACAGATAAAAGAAAAATGTGCTTCGCTCACCGATACTCAATCTTGTTCTGGGATACTCCTGTCTCATCCAGGCCAAGGACAACCTCCTTTTGTACCTAAAATAGTTACAGTTTGTAAAATGGTATCTTCTTTCTACCACTTGTAACAGATAGTGCAAATAACTCCTGGGGTCTCATCTCCATGTCCCTACGCATCCGCTCGGTGCCTGTATGGACACTATTCTTTTTTTTTTTTTTTTTTTTTGACACTATTCTTTTATACAGAACTCCCATTCTGGAGCTTCTAGATTTGTTGCTAGTGGTAAGTCATTTCTGTCACCCAAATAGAACTTTTCGGTGTCTTCAACTTTATTTTTCCTTTTATGACTGTTCTCTAAACTCCTATTTAGCTTGTCAACATGCACTCTGCAATGTATAATACTTATGCTTTGTTTATTGACAACAGTCCTTATTCTATAAAGGATTGTAAAAGAAATATATATTTTTTAAGATTTTATTTATTTATTCATGAGAGACACACAGAAAGAGGCAGAGACAAGGGCAGAGGGAGAAGCAGGCTTCCCTGCAGGGAGTCCGATGTGGGACTCGATCCCAGGACCCGGGGATCATGTCCTGAGCCAAAGGCAGACACTCAATCACTGAGCCACCCAAGTGCCCATTCATAGGGCTTTCATGATTTTATTTCATGGGCCTCAGAACCCAAGGGAAATGCATGGATCAGGGGTTCCTATTCCCATTTGATTGATTAGGAAATGGAAGTGTAAGGATTAGTTAAGCACTTTGCCCAAAGGAGCCTGGCTGGCTCAGTCAGTGGAACATGGGAATCTTGATCTCGGGGTCATAAGTTCAAGCCCCATGATGGGTATAGAGACAACTTAAAAATAAGATCTTAAAAGAAAAGAAGAAAGAAAGAAACTTTGCCCAAAGACAAAGCAGAGAAGCTGCAAGAATGCCCATCTTCAGCCTTGCTACTGTGTTCACTGATTCTTCCTAAAGTATGAAATCCAGTGTCCCCCAAAACACGGTGTACTGCTCTGAGAGGAGTCCTGCCCCCCGAGGCCTTCCCTGCAGGGACTACTGAGGCTTTCTCTGCTTAACCTCTGACCTTCAGCGTGCAGTGTGTGGTGAATTGAGAAGTTCCTCACCTGTTTCACTCTCTGATCCAGATTTTCACAGCAAAGGAAAAGAACAGTAGCCATCTCAGCTGGGCTTAGGAATGAACTATCCAGACACTCCCTTGATTACTATTATTATTGCCTCAAAATAAGTTATGTGTAGGGGCACCTGGGTGGCTCAGTCAGTTCAGCATCCAACTCTTGATTTTAGTGCAGATCACGATATTGGGGATCCATCCCTGAGTTGTCGAGATCTCTACTCAGCAGTGAGTCTACTTCTCTCCCTCTCCCTCTGCCTCTCCTCATGTGCGCTCTCTCTAATAAATAAATCTTTAAAAAGTGATACATATTCTGTATCACTAATAATCACTATACAGATATCACTACACCACTAGTTATAGATGTGTAAACATGTATATACACACATGCACACTCGTATATGTATACACACACATATAGTAGTCATACATGCCAGATTACTTATGGTACAAAATGTCTAGGCCTCATTTTTTTTTAAAGATTTTATGTATTTATTCATGAAAGACACAGAGAGAGGCAGAGACACAGGCAAGGGGAGAAGCAGGCTCACCGGCGGAGCCTGATGTAGGACTTGATCACAGGACCCTGGGACCATGCTCTGAGCCAAAGGCAGATGCTCAACCAGTGAGCCACCCAGGCATCCCTGTAGGCCTCATTTGATTAACATTCTTTATCACTATGACTCCCATCCCAGTACTGAGTGCCATTCCTTGGACCACACCTCTCAGAGATGCATAAGTCACTGAATGAGGCTCTGTAATTCTATCACTGTACCTTATGCTCCTCTAACCTTTCATCAGGGAAACTGAGTCGATTATAAGTGAAAAAAGTTGATACAACACTACTACATAGCTACAGTATGGTCACATGACAACAGTGTAAGGATTTAAAAAAAAATATTTGACAATATAACACATTCTCACCATATCTCAACTTACACAGCACGGTGAGGACAATCTATGCAGGATTTTATGCTCTACAGCCACAGCTTAACGATAGATATTTTTCAGTGGAGAAAACGGTGGTAAACAAATTGATGAGTGGTAGATGCCAAGCTGGAAAACAAATGGTCTTTCATTCCTGGTCTGTCACTGTTGTGTCACATCCCAGGACTCCCGTGGCAGTGTCCGAGCAGTCCTAGTGTCCTAGCACCGAATGTTCCCTGATAGGTGTTACCTCTTCAGGTCCACTCCATGTCCCTCAGCACCTCTCCTTCTTTCCTCATAGCTTTTCTGGAGTCAGCCCTGTGGATCCCGGTTACAATCATGGCCCTTCTCACGGCATCACCCCCCTGTCTGTTTTCATATCAATCAAAGGAGGACATGTGTTGGCTTTATTACAAAACAGAACAAACACACAACATAAGATGAGTTATGTCAGCAGAACCAGTTTTAAAAGGGGATTTTATAGGTAGCTTCTGATGAAAAGTTTTTTAGTTGTGCTGTTATTTTGACCTTCAGCTGAACGATATTAGCTAATGTGTCAAAAGGAGCAAGGATCATGTGAGGCTGAAGAGCCTCAGAGGATTACGCTGAAGGACAATAATTCACAAATCCACCAAGTTCAATCTTTCCTCAAAATAAACATGAAAAAACAGCAATGCAGATCTGGATGGAAACAGCCCTTGTGCCAGTTCTTCGTGGGTTCAGAAGAGCCAATTGCTCTCCTCTCAGCAGCAACTCTCAAACCAAAAGAAGTTCTATGGGAATCCTAGGTGGATTGAGTGTGAGCTGAGAAACTTCTTTTGTGTAAGACTGAAAATGATGCCCTGTGTTGTACAGTTATACAGGCTCATCCATTTGCCCAGTTCTCATTAGTTATCAAAGAATCTAAAAGGTTTCAGGTTTATAAATGAAATGAATATACTTTTAAAAATGCATCTTTGGGGTACCTGGGTGGCTCAGTGGTTGAACACCTGCCTTTGGCTCAGGGCATGATCCCAGGGTTCTGGGATCAAGTCCCATATCGGGCTCCCTGCATGGAGCCTGCTTCTCCCTCTGCCTATGTCTCTGCCTCTCTCTGTGTCTCTCATCAATCAATAAATGAAATCTTAAAGAAAAAAAAATGCATCTGTTTTCAGGGAATCTGTGGCAAAGAACACAAGAGCATCTGCCAGTGTGGACCAAGTCAGTGGCCCCAAATGCCCCCCATTCGGGGTGTCTTCTGGTAGTCAATGGAGCATGTTGGAACTTGCACTCTGATTCAGCTGTGTAACATCAGGTTCACAATATATATAAACAATAATTCTGATCTAGACTATCTCTAAACTATCGCATTCTGTATGTCCATGAAATGGTAACTGAATAGCCACTAGGTATACAAAGCCCATGGTTAAGGCCGATGAGGGAAAGAGGATCTTTAAGACATACCTCTTACCTTTGCAGAGCTTACATTCTAGTAGGGATACCGAGGCATGTATATGAATATTCAAAATAAGATGAAGCAAGAATAACTGTGGCAAGTATTAAATGAGTGCAATACACAAATCTCTCAGAAACTATACAAAAGTAGGATTCTTCTGGCTGGGAGAGCTGAGGAACACTTCTCTGAAGAGGTGAGATTTAAATGAATACATAAATTATGAGCAGAATTCCAGGAGATAAGAAAAAGGCTGCTTTCTTAGGTATTCCAAGCAGGAAGTACGGGCTAATTAGAGACAAGAGGTGGGGAAGACCAACTGCCCTGGAGGAATAGGTAAGTAGAGCTCTGACCCAAACAGCAAGCGGTTCTCCAATGTCAACATACATTGTGATCATGCCGAGTGCTCAATAAAACACAGGTTAATGGGTTCCACAACCAGAGTTTCCAATACAGCAGGTCAGGAGTTGGGTCTGAGTATTTGCATTGCTAACAGATCCTCAGTGATGCTGAGCTGTTGGTCAGGAGTTGGGTCTGAGTATTTGCATTGCTAACAGATCCCAAGGTGATGCTGAGCTGTTGGTCCAGGGAACTTCTTGAAGACCCACTGCTCTAGGGAGTAGAGGGGAAGTGGTAAGCTCACATCGAAATCTCCATTCCACTGTGGGTTTGGTTAAATCCTAGTTCAGAAAGCTGACCTTATTAAACTTTGGGTAGCAGAGATAATTATCTATAATTTCTCTATAAATATTTTCATCTAAATCTGCCAGGAGAAGATGGAAAGGTAACAAGGGAACGGATATTTTTGGAGACCTCCTATTTACCAAGTGCTTTCCAAAATCACCTCATTTAATTCCCAGTGGATTCCCATCAGATAAACATCATAATCCCAATCTTACAGATGAGGAACTGGGGCTCTACGACTTCAAGTGTCCTACCCAAAGGCAAATACCAGGGCCAGGATCTGTGAAGTGCCAGAAAAATCTCATACTATAGTGGTAAAAAATCAGTGTGGAGACTTGACCTTCTCTGAACACTCATCAAAGGAAGGCGGTGGTTCAGGGATCACAGAGATCAGTATTCTTTCCATCTCAAATCAGGGTCAGAAATACCTGAACAAAGTCTTCTGTATTGAATGTTAGAGACACAGGAGAGCAGCCACAGACACCAGACCATACTCCAGTTATCTACAAATGGGGGGGGGGGGAGGGAAACCACCTTCCAAATGATGACTCCAGGACACCCATGAGCCCCACCAGAGTGCTCCATTTCAAAGGAATACCTTGGTGTTTTCAGTTCAAATATCAGATCAGTCAGCCAGCAAGCCAGTGGACATGGCTGCGAAATCTGAGATGGTCAGCAAAACCACCACTTCTCCTTATTTGGATAAATAACAGCCTCAAAGACAAGCAGTTTGGGAGTCGTGCATACCCCGAGGCTGGGCTTGGCAAGCTCTCCACCCACGCCCTGCCCGGCCTTGCCCTGCTCGACAGCTGGGGGAGGTTAGCCAGTCACCGCTTCACCGCTTCCCCACTCGGTTCCAAGGCTGCCAGAAGCTTCCTCCTCAGAGATGAGATCTGCTTCCCTGTGTCCCAAGGACTGCCGGACTTTGAGCATTCCTACACTCCGAGGGGAGCCCTGGGTTCCTGAATCTGGGTAGCTCGCGAGTAACAAACATGATGGGCTACAGGCTCAGTGACCCAATGTAAGGAAGTCACGGTCCATGTGACAGAGTGCCGACATCGGGCAAGGGGGCAGACATATTCTAGTTGTACCTCAACCCCACCCCAAAACACTGCCCCTGAAAGGAAAGAATGCTCTGCCACATGGATGGCAAGACAGGTGAAGAAAATGCTCTGCCATCTGTGGAGCCTTTCCAAGCTCGTGACCAGCAGCCAGAGCTTTCAACTCACTTCAAGGAGAAAGAGGCTCCAGGATGACCCCAAAGTACCTCAGCTTCTCCCACTACCCAACCCAATCTCAGTCTTTTTCTTTCTTTCTTTCTTTTTCTTTCTTTCTTTCTTTCTTTCTTTCTTTCTTTCTTTCTTTCTTTCTTTCTTTCTTTTCTTTCTTTCTTTTTCTTTTCTTTCTTTCTTTTTTTCTTTTTTTGTATTATCCTTTCTCTTACTTGTCTTCCCTTCTCTGAAAAGCAGCATTAGGGTAAACTGCCTCCCAGAGAAGATAGAAAGACATGGGTGAATAAACAGACAGAGGGAGTTTCGTACAATTTGCACAGTGAGACACTGGCTTCATTCTCATGACTCTCACCCTCAACTTCTCCTTCAACAGACTGCAGTCCACAAATTAGTTTCCCCTCAAAATTTTTTTCAAAGGTTGAATGGTCCTCTTCCATCAGCACTCCGCCCCACCATGATGACCAAGGAAAGGTGGGGTGTGGCAGAAGGAGCGCTGGATTATGAATGAAAAGACTGCCCTCCGAGGACCTTGTCTGCGGTCTCACCGCCATGACTGTAGCTCTGCCACAGAACTTTTCTGAGCCTCTGGTTCTGATACCGTGTTGCTTCAGGAATACCTTCTGTGCTTACCCTCCTAGTTCTGTGAACATCAAGTGAGCTGAATTATTCTGGTATAACTTTGCATGCAGAGAAACATGATCAGCATGGGTTCTCATTAAAGTCTCCCACAAGCATTCCTGGGCTCACTCAAATGAAAGTAAAATGAACAGAATGGGTAATAGTCACTTTAATATATTCATAGGAGCGTGATGAGAAAGACACACTCTCCTTTTGAGATACAAGAGCTCACAGGAAGAAAGAATGGATGTAGATTCTGAAAGTAGGCACGCCATGCTGTATTCTATTCCAAAGACATATCCTTGAGAAGAAAGTCCCAGTTATATGCTGTGGACTCACATTCAAGGAAGTGCTTTTCCTCCTTTCTATTCCCAAATTAATTGGGGATTCTAAAGCCAGATTAGGCTAGATAAAGATTTCCAATGCACTTTATCCTGACATGACAAGTATATTCAAATCTTAATTATTTCTAAAAATTATGGGATGGGCGATTACTCGCATCTCTGCTTTTGGTCCTTCTCCTTCCTTTCGCAGCTTGCTACCTGGGAGTACCTCTCTTTGAGAATGAAACGTGCCTGTGGCCAGAATAAAAGTCTTGATTGTTGAGGGCAAGGCTGAACCAATTTGTTAAACACAAGTTTTTGGATGCTCTTAGAATTTCAATTATATTGTCCATTCTGGTCTCATCCCATATTTAGATTAGAAATAGTAAAATCTGTGTACTTTAGGATAGTCCTTGATAGAAAAATATTTCTCTTGCTATATTGCTCAAAAAATAGTTTTTGGCTCTCTTTTTGTACAGTGAAGTGTGAAGATTTATTTATTTATTTTTTGAAAAGTGCCATTTAATGTAGACGTAGAAATGCTGTTACTGAACTCATATGTCAAGATAGCCTTATGCATATGTTTGCTGTATCTGCATTTAAAATACAAAAAAAAAGGTTTTGGTAGTTTTTATAATATTAAGATGCACTATATATAGAAGTACATATCTCTGGATAAAAATTATCTGTCAAAATTAAACATATCAAAATACCCCATTTGACTCATTTTTATGTTCTGGTCACAAAGTGATACTGAATAGAAACTTATTAGCATTTCACTAAATTTCTTCAGATCATTGTTACGAATAATAAAAATACAGAAACATTTTAAAACAACATATTTCAGTCTTAAAATGGTCAGATTAACATAATTATAGCCTTAGGTTGCCAACAGTGGCACATTTCTCATTTTCATGAGAATGTAGAGGTTCTCCTAGATCGCAAGCTAATAGGCTCCTCGGTCTAAATATATACAATAAAATCTAAAGCAAATTTCTGAAGCATTAAGATCGGAACCCTGGAGATATCTAGTAAGTAATTTGCGCTGCAGTAGAGCAGTTTTTTGTTTTGCAGTTACACAGCTGCTAGGAAATATATTTTTAGATTTGCTTTAAAGGCAAGCAAAAATGGTATCCACTTTGTGGATATGCATCCAGAATGTTCCCTCAGTTCCTACTGCAAGGAGTCCACCTTGCACAGGATGTTCTATCCGTTGCCTTCCTTCTTGTAAGTCAGAGCAAGGAACAGTCATAGACGTTCCTCCTCGATGAATCTATCAGACTGACCATGATACCCAATACTCTGGAGGCTTGCTTTATGAAAAACATGCACTGAAGTTTAAACAGGTCCCTGCTATTTCCGAATTACCTCATCATCGACATCGTTACGATTTCTTATCATTGTTTGGGTTTTTGTTTGGCAGCTCTTCCTGTGATATCCAGGGCAAATGAAAACATACAGGTTCAAAGAGTTAAATCAGAACAAGGAAAAGCATGAACTCTGATTTCACAGGAAAAGAAAAAAAAATGTAAAGAAAGAAATCAAGTACATGTGTTGATCAACCAACTAAATGAAACATATTTTCTGTATTTCAGAAATATGGAGTGAGTTAGTGCTGCCTGAACAATGAGAAGGCATCCTCTAGCTTAAATGCACACTGGGTATTCACACCTTTTATCTGGAGAGGCCTCAAATAAATAGATGTGCACAAAACTGATTTAATGAACAACTCTTCTTTTGTGCCAAATAACAAAGTGCTGGAGTCCTTGAGAACCCTTAAACAACCATTAGTTTTGATTCTGACGTCGAAACAGTTCATTTTTTTTCAACGATACAATCTTTAATGACATTCTGCTCTGTCCTCACAAGCCCCTGTGTCATCCTTTGTCTTAAAGCCTTGGTCTTTACACTTCACTCGCTAACAAGATACTGTCACCATTTTGGCCATTTCCTTGCACCAACAGTGCTCTATTACCCATTAATGGTTTTCTTTAAGTCAATTTCAAGTTGACTTTTTTTTTTTTTTTTTTTTTACTTAGTTGTGATAAAGCAATAATGTTCATTAACTCTCTGGTTCTTTGTCCTCTCTAATACTCATGAAGACATAATTATTAAAATGTAAAAACCTGTTTTTCTACGTGCCACTGAAAATCACTGGTTCCAAGTAAAAACCAACTTTGAAAGTCTTCTGGGCAGTAATACATTAATATTTTAAACAGAGTCATGGCAGGAGCCATATTCCTTAGCAAAGAGGCTGACTTTTCAAAATAACATTATAATACAATACAAGCCTTTTAAGCCAATATGTATTGTTTTATTCAAAGCATCTCATAATTTGAAGCAGCTGCTGTTTTTCAGTTGACTTGATGGCTTATTCTCCCTCAATAAAAATATTGGATCATCTAAATCTGGTTAGTTCAAAATCCATTTATTTTTGGTCTAGGCCCATGCATTTCCAATTAATGAGCTCTGGTCCCACTATAGACATGTGCTGCCATGGAGAGGATGTGAAGCCTGGTTATATTCATCTCCAACAATGGCTGCCTACAAGAAGCCAGACAGACAACATTTTCCTAAATCAATCCAATGGGACCCAAAGAGGCCAGAACAAAAGCACGGAAGTGCTGGCAATAGGCAAAAGGCTGGTCTGAGGGACAGGTGGCTTGGGGCTCCAGCCCTATATTTGTCCCTTCCTTATTGTGTGATCTTGTTACCCAAGCCATTCTAACCATGCTAGGCCTCCCGAGTCCCACTGACAGGTGAACGGGTTATAAAAGATGATGGGTAGGACCTTCTTTCCACCTCTGACATCCTACGATTCCAAATAAGGCAGGCTTTCTGTTTCTTGAGGTTGCACCAACTACCAGGTATCCCTTCAGTCACAAATCTACAGTCGCAGGCATAGTATTGCTCCTGCAAATTACGCGCAAGCAAAGGGATCACTGGCCTGATGGGAAGAAAAGCAGGGCTGAGAGGAAACACCCTACCACCAGTTGATATGCACTTTGAACACATTCATTTTCTCTGTGAAAGGCTAATGTGTGCTCCCCTGCCATACACACAAATTTAAATAAAAGTAACACATGCTCACCTGAGAAATTTTAGAAATAGTGTAATGAAAAGAACAGTCATCTGGAAGCCCTCTTACAGGGCAAGACCATGGAGGTCCCTCCCATCCATGGAGGGAGCCTGCGTGGATGTGGTAGGAAACCATTTCCTATAGTCTGGGTTACCCTGATGGGGACCCACAGGGAAAACAGAAAAGCCAACCCCCAGGAAGAAAGCAGCATGTAGGTGCTGGGGTTACAACCTGAAAAACAGCAGGACATATGCTCCCAGTCAAAGGCAATTTCCACTAACATCTGTATTTACAAGAGCCAAGAAAAGGGATGTGGTTTAGATATCAAAGGGTAGAGAGTGCGGTGTAAACATCTCCCCAACTCCCCAACCTTGGCACAGGACTCTTGAGAATGACCCTGGTCCCTGCTAAAGGAAGGTCCTGTCCCAATCAACTTTCACTCCTGGATTTTATGCAGAAGTGGGGTTGGCAGCTAGCTGTCTCGGTCCCGAAGCCCAAGAGCAGGGCTGTGATGAGCAGCAGCATCTCCCGTTGACACTGTCGGCAATAATTACTCTGCATCACAAATCACTGGGATATTTTTGTGGCTGAGTGGATGCCTCAGTCTCCAGGAGCAGGCGAGGAGAGTCACAGTCCCGGTCCTGAGCTGGCTCCGCTGGCTGCGCAGATTCTAGAACCTTCTGCCTTCAACGTTACTCACTGTTCTCGTCCTCCCCCGCAGTGGCTCTGCTGTGAAAGCCTGACAGGCTGTAGCCTGACATGTGGGCAGTTCTCCATTCAAAGACACCTTCTCACTTCTAGATCAAGCTCACGAATAAGCTCCCTGCTCTGGGTATATGAAAACAGTTTTCGAGTGACACAGCCCATGATGCAAGGAAGGAAGGAGCAAAGAGGAAAGGGTAGTTTGCCCAAAACCCCCCCCACACTAACTACTGGTTAGTGTTTTTGTTTCACGCCGAGGGAATCATAACCAAGTCTCTGAAAAGACTATTGGGTTGATATTAGGTTTTGGATGCTACACATCTGAACCAACCAACTAACCAACCAACCAAAAACCCTCCCAAAGTGTACAAAATAATTTCTCCTGAGTCAAAAAAAGCATTGCTTATTTGTAATCATTACTTTCAAGTTAAGTTGTCTGTGTCTGACTCCAGACTTGGAGCTCTTAGCTACTGGCAAGAGAGTCCGCCTGGGTTTGAACTCCAACTTTGTTATTACGAGTGTGTGATCTTGTTACTTAATTTTTCTGACCTCAGTTTTCCAATCTAAAAATGGGTCTAGTTGTACCTATGAAGTTGAGTTTTTCTGATGACTCAATGAAATACTATGTATTATTTAGACCACACTAGATAACAACTTTTCATGCACATTAACTCATCTCCAGAGTAAGATAAAGATATCCACAGGAATATGGATAAGCAGATCCATGCACACATGAACCTTTAAAGGGAAACACTGCTCTACCAAATTCCTTTTTTAAAAAATTCAAAGTATTGTGACCTAACTAGTGCACAAATAAGAGAAAATCGTCATCTCTAGTACATATGATTTCTGCCAAAGACTTTTCAGGCAATCATCAAGCCTGACATAATAGGATTTATCTGTTATATAAAACTAGAAGTTTTACATGTTACTTAAAAAGCTTACAGTGGTATTTCTTTAAAAAAAAAGTCAAAACGGAGATACAAGGGCTATTTTTAATTTAAAATTTAAAGTTTTTTCCCAAGGGAAAAAACAACAAATAATATTTCCTAGGATGTTGAAGGACACATACTCCAGTCCCCCTCCCACTGCTATCACATCTTCAAATTTTCTACAGTTGTCTCAAAAACTAAATGCAAGTCAACATCTTCATGAAAACACTGAAAATGGTCACAAAACACATACATCAGTGAGATCGTACTGGCAGATAATGTTGACACCTTAAATCCTTTTTAAATTATATGGTTAAGAAAATTAATTATATGGTTAAACAGAAACTAGATCATAAGATTTATAGATGGAAGACAGTCGAATGTAATTTAAATTTTTTTTTTTTAAACAGACTATTGCCAATAACAAAGAAGTTTCCTCCTAAGCAGTGTGTAAGAAGTGAAAATTAAAAGCCTGGAATTTTAATTCCTCATTGAATTGAACTGAAATACAGGAAGACCTGACCCGGTTGAAGGTAAACGTCCCACCGCATGACAAAAATATTCCGCAAATTGTATTTTGTTATAAAGGTACAGTTCTTACCTTACATCTTCCGTGACCCTTTCTCTTCTAGAAGAAACTTTCTAGACTTGCAGAGACCTTCAAACCACCCATCTCTCGAACGCTTCCAGCACTGCCTGTCTTTATGGTGACTAAATGCAAGGCTTGGGGCTTTTTTTTACAGAAGGAAGCTTTTAGTCAAAATATGTGGTTTAAAGGAGCAGTATCCACCCTTGTTAAAACCATTTCACGGACATTCAGAGGTTTTGTTTCTACTCTATGAAAGTTAAATCTGAGTAGGAAGGCATTTTTCCTGTCCCGGAAATCAGCATAACTGAAACCAATGCTGAGCTAACGAGAAATGTTTCTTCCATGTGTTCTGTCTGGCAGAAACTGCAAGCCATATCAAGGAAACACGTGATATTTATAAATACAATATGGCTCATGTTGTCATAACCTCTCAATGACAAAAAAAAAAAAAAAAGTGCAAGGAAAAGCAAGCAGCCACACAGCAGGAAAGATGAGATTTGTATCACTTGGAAGCTGCATATCAGATGTGCATATATTACCCTTCCTTGCTTCTTAGAAAATAAAATAAAACCTAACTGGAAGCAGCTAGGGAGGAAGAAAATATCCACTGTGTTCGGACAGCCACTGTATTAAAAAGTGTTTGCCTCACTAATCATTTCAATAAGAGTGATTCCTTGCCAATTGTAACATAAACCTCTTTTTGCCTGTCAGAAAAGCATGGTACAGAGGGGGCAATAATTAGATGCATTGCTCAAGTGGGTTCCACTCTGTCAACTCAAGCAAATAGTAGAACAGAGACAAGGAATTCACAGAGCCTGGAACTGACGTGGAAACGTCCAGATGTCTGCATCACGACTGGTTATTGACTGGTTGATTATTGACTTCGGACCTTCTGCGGGATTAGAAGATTTGTGAGGGCAGTTACCACACTCGTTCGCCAGCATCACCCATCATGGCTGGGTGAGTGAACCAGTGAACCCTGGAGCTGGGTTAACTGCCCTAAAATCACCAGTCCTGCTTCGTTGAGTTTGGAGGTATTGGAAATACTACACTCATTCTGCAAGTAAGATGTGCCCTACTGAGTTATAAATACAGCACGACAAGATCTGTCTTATTTAATTTGGTACCCAGAGGCTAGCTTACTTTCTACCGCAGGTGAACTCAACTTCTTTTTTTTTTTATAATTTTTTAAAAATTTATTTATTTATGATAGTCACAGAGAGAGAGAGAGAGAGAGAGGCAGAGACACAGGCAGAGGGAGAAGCAGGCTCCATGCACCGGGAGCCCGATGTGGGATTCGATCCCGGGTCTCCAGGATTGCGCCCTGGGCCAAAGGCAGGGGCCAAACCGCTGCGCCACCCAGGGATCCCTAAACTCAACTTCTGAAAATAAACTTTTAAAAAGCAGCTAACGTGTACCTTTCTGACAATCACTTGTTTCAATCTCACAAATCTGTGATTCTCATCTTAAAGTTTACGGTTGCTAACTGCTGTAAAATTATACTGAGAGGATGGGGAATTTGTTAGGACAGGCAGATATTCCTATTTCTCCTTTTGGTCAGAAACTATCACTGAGATCAGCTCGGGAATGTGTGGCCAACTCAGATTTATATTTACTGATCATCATTGTACTGGTCTCAGCAAATGGGGCGTTCACTGAAAGTTTGCGATAGGAAAAGTGCTGAAAGGACACCTCTTCTGCATCTAGACAGTTAATGAGAATTTCCTCATTGCTGGAGGGAAACATAAAGAGCACAAAGATAAGCTGGTTAGGAATTGTCACCCCCAAAAAGGCTTAGGATTTAGAAGGGACCTAAGATGTGTCGGTGGCAGGCAGGAGATGGTGAGTGGGTCAAGGGATGGAGGTGGGCAGGTGAGGTTCTGTGGAGGCTCAGAAAGGCATGGAAAATGGAGGAGGTAGGGAAGTCCTGATGAAGATGGTAGCTTTTGAGTGAGGTCTATACACATGAGTGTCACATGGACACTGATGGTAAAAGCAGTAGTGTGGGACCTACTGCCCACCAGAGTGAGCAAGAAGATCAGTTCTGGGCTTGGCCTGCTTGGCTCCCAATCCAGTTCTACCATGGAGGAGCTGTGTGGCTTTAAGCCAGTTCTCTGATCTCACTGATTTTCAGCTTCCACATCTGAAAACAGGGGGTGACAAGAATTCCCCTCACACTGGGATGCTGGAAAATCAAATGAGAATGAATACAAGGGCCATGCTCAGCACAGTACCTGGCCCGGAGTCGGTATATCATGAATGCTGCTGTTGCTGACAGTGGGTCGAAAAAGAGGACCTTGAATGCTTGAAAGAGGGTTAGTTAGGAGTGCTTCTAGGAACTTCCATTTCTATGAGATTCTCTTCTCTTCCATTTCTGTAGGATTACTTCATCCCTTCCTAAACCTCAAAACCTTCCTCTCAACCAGAACACCGCCTCATGGGAAAAAGAGTTCTCTGGCATGGCCACTTCAGACACATATACTAAATGACATATACTACTTCTTTTATTTTTGGGGGGTGGGTATGGGATATCTGGCTAAAAGAGAACAAAATGGAGTAAAGTTAAATATAAAAAGATGCCATGAAATAGACACATAACGGAGTTAAGAAGTGAAACAAACAGGTGCGTCTGAGTGGCTCAGCATGGTTGAGCCACTCAACCATGAGTTGAGTTGGTGAAGCATCTGCTTTTGGATCAGGCCATGATCCCAGGGTCCTAGGATCGAGCCTCACATCGGGCTCCCTGCTCAGCGGGGAGTGTGCTTCTCCCTCTGTCCCTCCCCCTACTCATGCATGCTCTCTCTCTCTCAAATAAATAAATACGATCTATTTTAAAAGGTCTAAAACAGAAGAAGTGAAACAAATATTAAAAAAGGATATTTTATGTGTTCTAAAATTTCATTAGGAAAGCATTTCAAAACTTGAAAAATTTTGATAAATTATCAAGGAAGGAAGGCTATAGCTGAATACAGAGAGTCAGAAAGAACTGGGTTCAAATCCAGTGTCTGACATTTACCAGCTGTGTGGGCCTGGGAAAGACTCATTTGGCCTCAGTTGCATCATCGGGAAAAATGGAGTCAGTATACCTACTTTGCAGAGTTACTGGCTAATCAGTATACAAAGTAGTTAACACACTGCCTGCTGTGTAGATACAAAAAGGTCTGTTATCTTACATCCAGAAGAACTATGGTATAGAATGAATACTACTTGTACCCTGCCTGGCTCCACAAAGAAATTAATAGAATTCACATAAATTATTACAGTTTTGCCTCTAAAAAGTCAAAAAGTGGAGCATATGACAAAAAAGATGAAAGTAGGAAAATTATAAAGAGAGGCCAGGAACAAAGCCAACATACAAAACACACGCGGCAAATGCCTGTACGCTTGTTGTGGGCGGGCCACACATTTAATTCTAAGCCTTAGAGTAGCAACACAAAGAGGGAAAATGATCACTTTCAAGATCCAAAGTGTCCATATGACAAAAATAAACCAGGAGAAGCACAACTATTTCTGGTGATGAGAACAGAGAGATATTTTTACAGTGGGTTCTCGTTAATGACAGAAAATGAATAATACAGCAATCGCAGCACTACCGTGATAGTACTCAATGCATTCTGTGTTTACACTCACCATGGGTAAGGCATCGTGGCTGACTTTGTGAGGGATACAGAGGCGAACACAACAAACACAAGATGGTTTGCACTTTTGGAAGTTAGTCTTGTGGAGGAGATGCACATGCACCTAAATGGTTATAACACCAGGACAACGTGCAACACGCCCCAGGAAAGGAAAGATAAATTGTGTCAAAGCATTAGGGAGAGCCTCATCAGGTAGGTGGCCTTTTATTTGGCCTCGAGAAACAAGTTTTTATGTTTTAACATCTCAAAATGGAAATTGTCGACCATTCAGAAACAATAGAGAAAATAATCTAGTGAACTCCTGTCATCCACCTGAGACATTTTTCAGCAGTTTACCAACTTTGTTTCACTTCTCTCTGCTGTTTTTGTTTTCTCTGCTGGGGTATTTTGAAGCAAATCCCATTCATCATATCATTTTGCCTGTAAATACTTAGTATGTATCATTTTAAAAAGCATAACCACCAAGCCATTATTATACCCCACAGAATTACCAGTTGTCCCTAACATCACCTGATTCCTAACACATGTTCAAATTTCCCAAAGAGTTTCAAACATATCTTTTACAGTTGGTTGCTCCAATCAGCATCCCAACATGGTGCATTCATGGCATTCGGTTGTTATGGTATAGACGTGACCTGGGAAACATACAGTGTTCCCGCCCACTTTTTTTTTTTTTCAGGCCAGCGGTTTATTGAAGGGATTAGGCAGTTGTCCTGTAGTATATTGGATGGAAGGAATTTTGAATGGTGAATCTGTGGGGCGGGAGAGGGCACTTCAGATACCCGGAGTAAGAACTGTGAGGAGGCTCTGCTTAGGTATCTGGATGCAGGTGATACTGACCATCAGCTCTGTGTGGTGGGCTTGGGGGGATGGCTGGAAAAGTGGTTGTTGGACTGGGGTAAGGAGAACTGGGAGCATGGCTAAGGGCTGTTGCATGACTGATTGCTAGAAAAACATTGAACGCTAGAACTAAAGCAGCAGAGCAGTGTTGCTAAGAGCCGGAGATCTGGAGCCCACCTACCTGGGTTCATATCTCAGCTCGGCCTCTGTCTAGCTGTGCGGTCTTGGGCAAATTTCTTAACATACCAAAACAACTGTTTTCTGAGCTGTTAATAGAAGGGCTTACACCAATACCTGCTTCAAAATGTTGTCTTGGGGATTAAATGAGATCACCTCGAAGAGTGCTCAGTAAATGCTCAAAAAAGTTGGCTGTCGTGAGAGCAGGGGTGGCAATGGTAGAAGAGGCATCGGTAAGAGGCCTTGCTGAATGGCCTGGACCAGTTCTGGTAACTGAGGGATGTGTTGAGAAACAGAAGTTAAGCAATTTAAGAATCACTGATAACTCAACTTTTTAAATCTCTTCTTCCCCGCCCCTCAAAATGCACATACACCCCCCATCAATGTCACTCTACCCTGCATAAAAATAGAAAAAACAAGCAGGAAAAAGACTTAAGAGAAAAAAAAATTAGGATTTTTTTTCTTCAATGGGAAACAATGGACACATTGGAAAAATATCCATATGGAGAGAGCCACTTGGAAGTTGAAGATTGGGCTCTTGGAGTCTAGAGAAATGGCAGAGCTAGGGTTATAATTTCAAGTGTCATCCATGCTGACATAATGGTTAAGTCAGCAGTAAGATTAAAACCACAAGTCTGGGGGCATCTCAGTGGCTCAGTGGTTGAGCATCTGCCTTCAGCTCAGGGCATGATCTCAGGGTCCTGGGATCGAGTCCCTCATTGGGCTCCTTGCAGGGAGCCTGCTTCTCCCTCTGCCTGTGTCTCTGCCTCTTTCTGTGTCTCTCATGAATACATAAATAAAATCTTAAAAAAAAAAAAACAGTACAAGTGAAAGGACGCAGATTTTTTAAAAAAGCAAATTCATACCCACACGCATTGGTAAAGTCCACTTGAGCATACTGAAGACCATTTAGGGGCAGGAGGGAGAAGAGTTAGTGAATGAAGCAGGCTGAGATGTGTTTGAACATAAGCAAGAGATTTAGAAATGGCAGTTTAAAATAGAAACCAAGGTTTCTAAGAAGACCATTTATTGGTATCAAGGCAGAGCTGAAATAAAAGAGGCCTGGGATGCAGGGACTGATTTTGGTATTAGGAAATTTAAGACGTAGGGCCAGTTCTGGGGAGGGTGTTCTAAATGAAAATCTGGGAGCTGTCATATCTAAGTAAAAATGAAAGATAAACGAGGGAAAGAACTGAATGATGGAAGCCAAAAATCTCAGGAAGTCATCTCAAAGTGTGCTAGAAGGTGGAAAAGCCCCCAAACTGCAGAAAAAGCCACTGGGTTTGGTGGACAGGAAGTCACTGGTACCCTCCGAGAGCCACAAGATGGAATGGCTCATCTCTGAGTTGTACATTTGTGAATTACCAGCCCTGTGAGTGAATACCTAATTTTGCAAGAGGGCCTCTTCCATATGGTGAGCTCAATCCCTTGGGAGCTAAATTTCAAAGCTTTCTATCTAATTTTGTAAGGAAACAATGGCCCTGTGATTAAATTAGATCAGAGTGATTTGCACCCACGTGCAAAGAATCAGGACCCGGGAGTGCTCAGTTCCAGCAGAGAACCACAAGTCTCCTTCCACAGACTCGCCTCAAAAGTGCTCAGCTAGCCGCTAAGTGGAAAACAAGACACATGTTTTCCCTACCAGGCACATATTCTATGCATGCTCTGGGGCCCACAGCCTCAAACTTAATACTTTAACACGCTTCCTGAGGAACACCACCACCATCATAACACTGCTCTGGTGATTCTTGTAGATTCAGTCTCATGTCTTCTCTGGTTTCACAGGTTAAGATCTGAAAGTCCTGATTTAAGGGCAGTCTCGGAGGCCACCTCTGGGTTTTGGTGTCCCTGTTTCTGGGCCTCTGCTCTATCCAACCAGTGTCTGTCCTGAGATGTGTGTTTACCGGTTGTGAGTGGGCAGCTGGGGGGGCTGTCCCACGCTGAGTCTGGGGGCCGCAGGTTGAGGGTCAGTGACACCAGGTGTGGGGCTGCGTGCGTAACCGCCTCGTATGAGGAGTTATCATCAAATTCCTTCATGGCCACGTGCTCATTGCAAACATGTGGAAGGGTGAGGCTTTCCTCAACCCATCATGCAGCTTGGTTTAGTCTATAACAATTGATCCCTGCTCTGTTCTCTCCTTCCATTCTTCCCCATAAGTGATGGGGTAACGCAGCTGGGCTCCAGGCCGGACTCAGCAAAGCCTCCTCTCCTTTAAGGGCAAGGCAGCTACATTCACAGAGAAGGAACGAGAATTCCAACCTCCACAGCCAAAACGTGAGGCTGAAGGAGTTTCATGTCTGTTAGCTTCTGGAATCTGTGAAGAGGGACCAGGTGACAAACTGCAGGCCTGATGGCACCTCGTTGCTTTCAAAGCCAGGTTCTATTTCTTGTTTCTTTTTCTTTCTTTTTTTTTTTTTTTTAAGATTTTATTTATTTATTCATGAGACACACAGAGAGAGACAGAGACATAGGCAGAAGGAGGGGAGCCTGCTGTGGGACTCGATCCCGGGACTCCAGGATCACACCCTGAACCAAAGGCAGATGCTCAACCGCTGAGCCACCCAGGAATCCCCTATTTCTCGTTTTTAAAGTTGTCTTCTCGGAAACCTAAAAGCGTGTCTGTGGGCTGGATGGTGTACGTTTGTTGTCTTGACATCTGGGGCCAACAGCTGAGTTCCTCACACAAAAATGCTGTCTGAAGGAGGTTGTGGGCCACACCAAAAGATTGTTAGGGTCTCGTTTAAAAGTAAAAGCAGAACTTGACTGAAACCCAGGGCAAGAGTTCTGAATTCTGATAGGGCTTTGTCCATATGGTTGATATTTGAGTCTCCACATGCTCACTGCTGGTCCTTATGTCAGGACCACATCTGCTTAAGAGTTAAAACAGGTGTCCTCCCCCCACCATAAACAGGATTTTCGGAGGCGATTCTGGGGTCCCCGTGTGGGCTCTGCGTAACAGAAACAGAACTCAGAGTACCGTGAAACTCCAGTTCGAAGGCCAGACATATCAAAAAAATAAAGACATCCAAGGGAACAAAGCCTCTTATGAATGTCGCTGAGAAAGAATAACAAAATAATAAAAAGCAAGGATACAGTAACACTCAGTCCATGTTTCGTGATCAGCATGACTCAATCTGTCTTCACGTGGTGCTGGTTTACATTTAAAGTGTAACTAGCTAAAAATAAGCCTCAAAATCCTAGATTTTCTGAAGTAGCAACACAGCCCTCACTTCAAATCGCACATCATTTCTGACATAAAAAAAAGCAGCAGTTGAGGACGTAAGAGGCCTTTTCCTCCCCAAGTGTGGGCTCTGATCCCACAATGTCATCACTCATATTCCAGTCCAGAATTCCCTAGAAATTCTTCCAGCACTTTCTATCGGATCTCCTGGCCTCTTGGTCCTAAGCTCATACACTGTGTGGGGTAGGCAGAACCAAGGTCCCCCAAAGATGTCTGCATCCTAAGCTGCTGAACCCCTGACTGCACAAGAAAGAGGGATTAAGGTTGCTAATCAGTTGGCCTTAAAATAAGGAAATCATTGTGGCAGGTTGGATGAGCCCAAGTGTCCTTAAATGTGGAAGAAGGAGGTTTAGACATGTGATCATGGAAGCCGGGTCAGAGAGATGCTGTTTGGCTGAGTCTGAAGATGGAAAGAGGGGACTGCAAAGCAAGGAATGTGCGTGACCTCTAGGAGGTGGGGAAAAAAGGAAACATTCTCTCTAGAGCTTCCAGAAAGGAAAGCTGATGGCCTGCCGATGACCCCTTGAATTTACTGAGGACAATGTTGGACTTCTGACCCCTAGAACTGTAAGATAGCAAATCTATGTCATTTTAAGCCACTAACCGTGTATTAATTTGTTATAGCAGCAATAGCAAACTGATACATCCTGTCGGGAAGTAGAGACAGCCTCACCTTGGGAATGCTACCTACCACAGCACTAGGACAGGCAGTGCCTTGGGCTTCTTTGGCAAGAAAACATATTCATTTACTTTTTTTCCCAGTTAAACTCCAGCATGCAGCAGAGTGCTAAGCCTCAGAAAAGATGGTAGAAAATGGTGCAGCAACTTCTAAATTTGTGTGTGTGGTGGGGAGGAGGTACAGCTGGAGGGCAATGTGGCTCTATTGTTAGAAACTCCATCCCCTTTTTAGCAAACCTGCATTAATATGATTTTAAAATCTGTCTTTTTCTGTTTCCCTGTTCTTTTCTCTTCAAAACATCCCTGTGTGCTTTGAACGTTTGGATAATCTTCTGAGATGATCTAAATCTAGAGAATTTCAGCTCCCAAATCATGCAGATTTTTGGACTATGCCTTGAACGTGATTCAGATAAGGTTGGATAATATTTAATACAGTACAGCAGCAAACAGTCCTGAATTAGAAGGTGAATAATTTATTTAGAATGCTAAGGCTTGCTTGGAATAGCTGATATAAGAATATTAATTGGTTCTACATGGAATTTTAAAGGGGTTGTTGTTGTTTGTGTGCTAATTTTGTTTTAATTGTAGGAAAAATAGCAAGAGATCCTCTGAGTAAAATTAATGTACATGGACCAAGAGTGCTTTTAGACAAAGATTTTCAGGATCCCCTTGGAGTGAGGACACAACTAAACTCCATGCTTACAGATAAATGAGGATGCGTCAGGCTCTATTTCAGTCCCTTTGCCCCAAATGTCTGGGAAACCTGATTTCTTTACCAAGAACAAATCATGAATCATCAGACAAGATGAGCGGTGAGAAGCCCTGAAACCCGGTGTTGAGGTGTCACAGCATCTGGAGACCGTGCCAGAAAAAAGGATGGTCTGACCCATCAAATAAAATTAGAAACGGAACAGAAACACTTACCCTCATGTCTCCGTTCACAGTTTTCGGCGTGTGGTTGAATGCATGTGCAGGGTCCTTGTTGTACACTTTGAGGAGCGATCTGTCCTGAATGTTCCTGGAATCAAACACATCAATGACTATGGCAGATGAAAGGAGTCTTACTTTGGCCATTCCCTTTGCCTGATCTCTGCAGGATCAGGTAAAAGACGTGAATAGACAATCCAACTGCCGTCTACTGTCAACTGGACAAAAAGTTCTTTCAACATAAAATCGGCAAAAATAAATAAGGAAGAGGAGAAAAGTGACTTCAGCTTTTCTTTCCTGTCTTTGCTCCTCTGGAAAAATACTTGTTTTCCCTGTGATCCTCCAGCCACAAATACAGGTGAATGTGGACTCCCTTTCCAGATTTAAGCAAGGAAAGCTAACACTTTTAGGGACTGTAAAGCTCCAATATTTACAATAGGTTCAAAAGGATTTGGTTAATATTTAAATATTTAATAGTTTACTTTGCCCAAACACCTGGTTTTCTGCTTATCTTATGAATGCACACAAAGGAAAATGGTTTTTCCTTCAAACACTTTCGGCAAGGAACAGAGAATATATTTGCGGTCCAGGAAAAAAAATACCACAAAGATCAAAACTACTGGTATCTTTGTAATGCCTTTCTTTTCCTCCCGTAGTGGCTATTAAAAATACTTGTGTACACACAAGCTAACTTACTGGATGTGCAGGGTGTTCAGAAGGAAGAGCAGCAGCTAGAACCTTCCGCTCTTCTGTTTCTCCTTCTGAGTCCAGCATGTAGAGCGCTGGAGTCCATCACACTGCGGCACAGGACAGAAGTCCCACATCTTGCTTGGAGCCTACCTTAAAATTATTTAAATGCATAGGAATGTCTACGAAGTCCTCCTCCGCCCACATTCAGCTCTCCTCGCAGAAGGGCCACCTGGGGCACTTGCAGCGCCATCTACGCTGTGTCCCTCCAGGGCCGGCGTGCTGAGCTCCGGGGAATGTGTGCACAAAGAGGCATTCCTTCCTCCCAGGTGCAGCCACACGTTCTGTGGGCTGATCGCAATCTCTGGGATTCCTGGGTTATGCTTTGTTTTAAATGAAGTGGAGGATTCTTGGGACTAGTCTTGCCTTCCTCCTTTAAATATCTGTCAGTAATTGCTTTGAAGCAATGACTAGCCCAAGCTTGCAGGGTTTCTCCAGACTTCAAGGAGCTCATTACAAGCTGGCGGAAGGGGGAGCATGCAGCCCTGGTTAGGTTACTATGAAGGCAAGAGCTCACAGAAGGTGGGGGGACACGGGGATCCACTGAAGGGAAACCCCACCCCCACGTGACAATATGAAAGCTGAAAACCTCAGTTGAGCCATGAAAAAAACTTTGTGTGATTCTAAAGGTATTTAAAATACATGAGGTTGGTTTATGATTAATTTAGAAACATGCTCATCCAAGATGAACCAACAGTAAAGGCCCAGATTGCGTTTACCATGGCAACATTTACAACACGGAACTTCAACCTAAATGCTCTATAGCACTTCCCTAAGGAAACACAGTGGTGAAATAGTTAAATGCTTAACAAATACACTCGCACTTCAAAAACACTGGATGTGAAAGGAAATTTACCTCTGGGCTCCAAAAATTAAAGCCATTGTCCTCAGGGGTGATCTACATGGTATATTTTGCAGGGGGAGAGGGAGAATGTATATAGTGTTGATGGTGAGAATTTATCGTACCATTCAAATAAAATATAATTGAGATATTTTATGCATATAAGCAAAGAGAGAATTTGAATTTGGAATTTTCCTTTAGAAAATTCAGACATAGGATCATCTAGTATAAACATATTCATCACCAAATAAAAACGCTTTATCCACTTAAATACTTTTAGGTCCCTGGGTGGCTCAGCAGTTTAGAGCCTGCCTTCGGCCCAGGGTGTAATCCTGGAGTCCCGGGATCGAGTCCCACATCGGGCTCCCTGCATGGAGCCTGCGTCTCTCTCTGTGTGTCTCTCATGAATAAATAAATAATCTTAAAAAAAATATTTAGGTCCATTTTTATAGGTAAATCAAAACACTGAAAAGTAAAATTATAGATAAACTTATAATTCAGTAACATCCCCATCAAACATTCGAAATTAGATTTTTAAAGAATCACTTTCACAAATGTAAACATATTAAATGAAAATTGTTAATGTTTAAAGAAAGGATCTCTTCTTTTGCATCAAGGAGAATCATCTCAATTTGAAAGTTGAGGGGACTGTTTCTTCTTTGTCTTCCCTCTCATTTCTTTCTCCCTCCTCGACTTCCTCACGACACTCCAGAAGAATGTGTAAAGGGAGCCCTAGCAGGAACACTTTGAGGTTTGGGAAAGGACCTAGAAAATCATGACTCATTGCAATTTAAAAATGCTTGCATGAAAAAAAAATTTTAAAAATAAAAATAAAAATGCTTGCAGGGGCTGCAGGACAGTGGGATACAACTGTTCCAAATAACTTCATTAGGCTTGAGCTCCATAGTCAAAAGTGGCTTTATGTCTTTTCGTACAGATTTAGTATTGCCATTTCTCTCCAGTCCTCTAACTGCAAAACATGGCAATTCAAGAACATTGCTATAAAAACACTACTTGGGATTATATGACCACAAACATGCTCCTTAGATACAATATGATTACTTCATATTTACGTTTACGCTCTATAAATTTGATTTTTTTTAGTGACAGGCTGATTAATAATTTATTTCAAAAAACGAACATGAATTTTCTGATACCCATGAATATTTAAACACATCTTTTAAAGGTAGCAAGGTTGTGCAATAGATGTAGCACTATACCTTAGGGCATGCATCAAACTTTGAAAGCCTTAAATGACTCATACACACCTTGGCACACGCCTAAATATGTCATTTGAGATCATCATTAGATATTTATCAGTTTACATTTGTTATGCACTAGAGGCATATTTTTAAAAAGTGGTTTCTATTAATTTCATGATGGAGAAACAGGGCATCCTGCTCTCCCCATGGGGCAGGAACCCAAAAATCCACGTTGTGGACGATCAATTGAGCAGGGAATATTCTGAGGGAATAAAAAAACTCTTCACAAATCATGTGGACAATCAGGTCTGGGGCCATGCCTGAAAATGAATTGGCTGTGTGATATTGAATAAGTCTCTTAATTTTATGCATCTGAGCTTCTGGTCCCATAAAATAGAAGGGCTGAATTAGTTACTAAATAATTTTTTAAGTTCTAAAATGTCTAGGGCTTTACTAGCGACTCCTTGTTTTTGCTAATTTAAGTTCTAATTTGTCAGGCTCTTTGGCTCGGAGAGATCAGATGGGTCCCTTTCTCTCTGGACATACCACCACCACAGTAGATACATATGCTTTTATTTCTGTGCCCCCTTCAATAGCATGAGTCCACTGAGCCTCATTTGAGGATACATTCTCCTCGGGGCTCTGAAGAAAGCCCACCTAAAAAGTAAGATCCTTTGGTAAGGCCAACTATTTATGAAAAACATAGAGATAGAGAATGCTTCTAAGCCTCTTTTCTTGTGGACAATAGCATAGGGTCTGCTGCTTCTACTCTAACCTGCTGGTGTAAATAATGGCCCAATGGGATCATTGCCTAAAATGTTCATAGTCTCTGTGGGGGGAAAAGCACTTGAGAAAGAGCCAGGGAAGTTCCAGTCACAAGCATGGCCTTATGCTATTGATCAAGTCTTTCTACCACCTTCTGGGCCTCGCTTTCCCTAACTTTTAGATAAACAGGGCACTAGACTATTTCTTATATTCTTTTCAGAGGTAATAGGCCAAGATCTAGGCAGGAGAAGTCTGTCCTCATCTTTGTAAACCAGACCTTATAAATGGATTATAGAAAACAGATAGTGAATTCACACCTGGGTAAGGTGAACCTACTAGGTAGGGTAATAGTAGCCTTCATGGGGACACAGAAAGATTAGGACTCAGTAAAGTGTAGCAATGCTAACTGCAGTATGGTGGACACACACACACACACACACACACAACGTAACAACCTACCTTACATCGTTTAGTTCATAATAAACATTTCTGCTTTCATCTTTGATGTAAATGGCGACACTGGGCGATTCTAGCATCTTCATGGTGAGCTGCTGCGGAAAGGCACTTACGAAGAGAGCACGGATTGTGTCTGCACTTGTGATTTCATTCGGCATCCTGAGCTGCTTGGTTTCATCCCCATACTGGAGATAGAGAACCCCTGCATGCAAGATGAACACAGTCATCAGTCCCAGATCAAGATGCCCACAACACGCAGCAAAAGCTTAGCCATTTCTGTCTTACCACAGGCAGTAAGGGTTAGGACAAGCTTGGGAAGTGTGTAATAGGAGATGTTTGTTTGGAATTTCCAAGGAATGCACTTTCTGGTTATCACACGAACATTCACTTTTATTCTTTGGAGTCCAGGCAGATGTTAAAGACGCTAATTTTCAACTATTTGAAAACCAAAAGGACAAGAAGCTACTCTCTGGTAGCCTAAAGCAAAAGACAATACTTTATCCCCTTGAAAGGTATATTTGGGAATTTGACCATGTAGGATGGTGTCTCTCATGTTTTTCATTAACTAACAACATAATCATTACAGCGAGGGATAAGCTATATAGTTCACATCTTTATAATCCATTCAGAAACATTTTAAGGCTACAACATTACTGTGGCTCTAATACATATTTATTGAATGTTTATACCAAATGAAACTACAACAAGAAAAGAATCTGGCATTCCAATGCTTCAGAAAGAAAATGGAACAAGTCAGTTACACAAAGAAAAACAGAAGCATAAGATCAGAGAATTTTAGAGTTCTCAGGGCTCCAATGAACCATACCTCAAATTATTCATGCCCCTGTGGAGTGTGGTCTCTTCCCACATTGACTCTGGGCTTGGCCATGCGACTTGTTTTGACCAATTAGCATTAGCAAGTAAAGTGCAAAACGGAGACTTGGTAAGTGCTTACACACTAGACCTTGTCCTCATGATAAGTGTGGTCTTGGAGACTCACAGAACCAAGCTTCTGCGAATCCAACTGAACCACATGGGGAGGCCACATGAAGAAGAATGAAAGCCCTCACTGACGGCCCCCACTGAGCATCCATTCTACAGCCACCACCACTGGCCAGTCATGTGGGTGACCCACCTTGGGAGGAGAACCCCCAGATCCAGGTGACCTGCCCCAGCTGCTGTCACATGGAGCAGAAATGGGATGCCCCCTCTCAGCCCTGCCCAAAATACAGAACAAAGCAAACACATAATTGTTGATTTAATTCACTGTTTATGGTCACTTGTTATTCAGAAATGTATAACTGAAACAGGGTATCAAAGATCCTGACATTTAATTTGAATCCACTTATGAGAATCTATTGAGGACAGACCAAGATTGCTCAAGTAGCCTTTGGCAGGAGAGACTCAAAAGAGAATAGAATTTGGCTTCTGGTTACAACCAGGCAATTCATGCAACAAATTTGTCTCTAAGTCCTCCTGAAATTCCGTTAAAGTGAGGGTGAAGAATAGAAAAGCATAAGTCAAAGAATTAAGGGAATGAGAAAGGAAACAACACCAGACAAGAGAACACCCAACACCTACATCTTCAAGGGGAGAAATCCACATAAAGCATGCAGGGCTAGGAAAGCTCCAGAAGCAAAGCCCAAGATCCCTCTGAGGGGAGAACTGCAGATTGAGTGGAAAGCATGAGGCCTGACGGAACTTCCTTTTCTTTTAAAAGGTGCTGCAACCCGTTCAAAGCTTCCTTCTGTCCCACTCAGCCAACTGACCCCCCATATCCATAACAGACTAAAGAGATAGAGTCAATCAGGCTGGATTCTAGCTCACACGGCACGGGGGAGGGTGGGCAAGGTGCCTCCTCACAAAATGCTTGCAAAGGGGTGACCCGCAGTCAAGAACCTGGAGGAACCTCTCTAGAAAAGCTGACTGGCCTGTGAGAAGAGACCAACAGATTTTTTGAGAGTAATGCTCAGGTTGTATATGGTCACTCCATTGCGAAACAGCCCAACCCATACATGAAAGCTTCCAGTTAGTATGACTGTGCCTCCCTCACACACTGGCAGATTACCCAGGATTTTTTTAGATTATCCGGGATTAACAGACATTTTTTACAAACCATTAACATGAAACACCAAAATAAACAGAAAAAAAGAAACTCAGAAAATATGAGACAGTCCGAGAAAAGAGGAACATTTAGAGAGCAAGAGTCCACTCTGGGAACCGTGAGAGTAGGAATTAAAATTTCAAGGAGGAAGAAAAAGGTGATGAAATCTCAGAAAGTAGAGCAAAAAGACTATGGGACAGGAGACAGTAGAAAACAATAAGAAAACCAGAATCATGGGGCAACTGGGTGGCTCAGCGGTTGAGCATCTGCCTTCGGCTCAGGTAGTGATCCGGAGGTCCTGGGATCAAGTCCCACATCGGGCTCCCCACAGGGAGCCTGCTTCTCCCTCTGCCTATGTCTCTGCCTCTCTCTGTATCTCTCATGAGTAAATAAATAATATCCTCCTTTTTTAAAGAAAAACAGTCATTTCAGAGCACCCCAAGTCTTACGGGAACTGGGATAAAAAGGAGATCAAGAAAAACAAAAGTTTTACAGAAAGTATTATAAAAAGCTTTCCCCCAAACTGAAGGATCTGAAATCAGAGATTGAAAAAGTTTATGAAACACACAACACACTCACGCTTGTCATGGAGACATTCCAGCTGGCAGGGGGTGGGGTGGGGGGGGGAGGGGGTGGAGAACAGAAGGTCCTACAAGTTCCCAGAGGGTTGGGGAGAAAAGTTACAAACAAAGGAGCAGGAGTCAGAAAGGCATGAGCTATCTCAATAGCAACCCAGAAACCAGAAGACAATAGAGAAATAGCTTTGAAAATCCAGAGGGCTATACTTTCGATCTAGATCTATATCCATCCAGACCATCCACCAGGTATTTAGGAGACTTGGCTTCTCAGCAAGGCCTTCTCTCACCACCCTGTCAACATTTCAGCACCCATTCTCCCTAATACTTCATACCCCACCCTTGTTCCGTTTCTATTCCTCAGCATTTTCCACATATAATTCATATTTTAACTCTTGCTATTGTTTATCATCATTTTTTCCTTCTAGACTGTAAGTTTCAGGAGGTCAGGGATTCTTTTTAATGTTTTTGCTGTTGTCATTCACTAAGGTACCCTTAGGACCTGTAGATACTACCTATTACGTAGCAGGTTTTCAATAAATGTTTGTTGAATAATGAAACAGTGAATGATTTATCAGTCATCCAAAAGCAGTGTTCATTTGGGGGTGTATCTAAGCTACAAGAGCTTTTGCTACATGAAACAGCCTCATAACCTTATTCTCGATTTGTATACACGTTGGAATTACTTTCTGAAGTGCTGTTTCCTTGATTAGAGTAGTCCTTTTGCATTGAGCATAAGCAGCTAAATTTCCCCTCTCAGCTTCTTCAGGGAGCTAGTTTTTCCAAATATCCATGCTGTTACACATTCCTCAGGGTTCAGAAGAATCCTTTCAAGTCTGTCTCATCACAGATCTTGCAATTTTTCGCCCCAAACGGGAGATGTGAGGACTGTCCCATGTGATCAGTAACGCCACAGCAAAAGGCCAAAACCACTCTTGCGGCCTGGGCCCCGACCATGCCTGGGCGAGGCCCCTGCCAATGGGCCACTTATGGCCTCACTCCAGTCAAATATCACAGCCTCATTCACCCAAAGGGCCTGGTTTTCATTCCCACATCTGCATTCTGTACGTGTATGTGCTTGAAATAGAATTTGTAGGCTCTGAGTGAAAAAAAAAAAAATTGGGCCCAAATTACGGTTACCTCAGGGTCTGGCTGGCACAGCTGCCAGCTGGGTACACAGTCCAGTTATAGATCGTGAAAATCCGGAGAAGACGGGAAAGATGCCTTTACAAACAGAGGAGAATAGTCTTTTTACACTTGATTCAGTTTGCTTTCTCAATTCAGGAGAGGTATTTAGAAATGCTTAAACTCAGAAGGAAATCTCTTAATCTATCATGGCTGTTTATTGGCACAGTGATGAGGTTCAGTACGCTCTGGCATACCTTCCTAGCTCTGAGCTGCGTCGTCTGCTCCAGATTACTGGGAAAGTCTGAAGGACTTTGGACCATAAACTCCCTTTTTATGAAGAAGAGAAGAGGACAGGGAAATGCATTTGTGGGACATCTGCTATGTGTCAGAAATGGTATGCACGGATTTCACTTAATCAGCCCTGCCTCTCAGGGCAGGTCGGTATTAGAAGCCCCATTTCACAGACAGGGAAAGCGAGGCTCAGAAGGTCCAGGTAACTTGCCTGAAGTAAAAGCTAGTAAACAGCTAACTAGCCTATATATCCCATTATGTTCATCCACAGACCCGAGGTTTTCTCCCTTGAAGCCTAGGGCCTCTGAAATCCTGCGCTGAGCCACATCCATCTCCTCCACCATTCCTCTCTGGACGATCTTAGCTGTCCTCACACTTTTCGCCTGACCATCTGCTTGACAATGCTGAAGCATGACAGGGGGGCAGCTCAGAAAAAAGATTCCCATCTTAAGTCAACTTAAATGCAGACATGTGGTTAGAAACAGTCCACATGCTGAGAGGAGCGGGGGAAGGCACAGGGCTCTGGAAGCAGCAGAGTGTTGAAATGAACCTCACGACACTTGGAGCCATTCTAAGATGCCAGAATATTCAAGAGTTCTTTCCCTTCAATGGTCCTGCGGGGGCAATGTGGATTTTTTACCAAGAACTCCTGGCCACATTTTATAAAAAGCAAAGTACACTCAGCAGGTCATGCTTGTACTAAACATCCTCAGGATCTTTCCAATCTCAGAATCAGTTCTAGGGGCACCTGAGTGGCTCAGTGGTTGAGCATCTGCCTTTGGCTCAGGTCGTGATCTTGGGTCTTGGGATTGAGTCCCACATGGGGCTCCCTGTGGGGAGCCTGCTTGTCCCTCTGCCTGGGTCTCTGCCTCTCTCTGTGTCTCTCATGAATAAATACACAAAATCTTTTTAAAAAATTTTTTAAAAAATCAGTCCAGAACATGGGACATCTTCTCAAATATTTTTTATTTTGATATGGTATGCAAGGATTTTCACACCATCCTCTTGCTTGGACAGAACGTTTGTGCCCCTCCCCCACCAATTCTTTTCTTTTATTTTTTTTTTAAAGATCATTTATTTATTTATTCATGAGAAGCACAGATTGAGAGGCAGAGACATAAACGGGGGGCGGGGAACGAGGGGATCCCTGTGGGGAGCTCGATGTAGGACTCAATCCTAGGACCCCAAGATCATGACATGAGCCAAAGGGAGACACTCAACCACTGAGCCACCCAGGCATCCCTCCCCCACCAATTCTTTTTTTCTTTTTTTAAAAGATTTTATTTATTCATGAAAGACACACCACACACACACACACACACACACACACAGACAGAGAGAGAGAGAGAGAGAGAGAGAGAGAGATTGAGGCAGAGACACAGGCAGAGGGAGAAGCAGGCTCCATACCGGGAGCCTGACGTGGGACTCATCCCAAATCTCCAAGATCACACCCGGGGCTGAAGGCGGCGCTAAACCGCTGGGCCACCGGGGGCTGCCCCTCCCCCACCAATTTTTATGTTAAAATCCTAATCCTCTACTTGATGGTTTTTGGAGGTGGGGACTCTGGGAGGTAATTATTGAGGACCCTGATGGGATTAGTGCCCTTCGAAGAGACAAGAGAGTTTTTTTCTCTCTCTGCTCTCTGCCATGTGGGGATACAAGGGAAAGACCACCATCTGTAAACCAGAAAGTAGGCCCTCCCCAGACACCAGATTTGCTGGTGCCTTGGTCTTGAACTTCCCAGTCTTCGGAAGTGTGAGAAAGAAATGGCTTTAAGATACTCAGTCTGTGGTGGGGTGCCTAGATGGCTCAGTCAGTTAAGTGTCCGACTCTTAATTTCAGCTCAGATCATGATCTCAAGTCCCATGTCTGGCTCTGTACTCAGCAGGGAGTCTGTTTCTCCATCTCCTTCCACTTCTCCCCCTGCCCCTGCTCTCTCTCTAAAATAAATAAATCTTAAAAAAAAAAAAAAAGATATTCAGTCTATGGTGATTTGTTCTAGCAAATGGACTAGTACAGCCCTCAGGCTCCTATTCCTGCCTTCCTATCTCAAACCATGCCACATTCCCATGGTACTACAGTTATACTGGAAATCTTATTGTTTTGTGAACTTTGCATCATATTTATGTTGCATGCTGTGCCACCACCTTGGGTGATCTTCCTACCAGTTTGCTTGCAGGCACACTACCATCTCTGAGCCATTTCCCCCAGTCGCTTCTCCATCACTTTTCCACTAAGAATTGAGGAATTAATTTTCTTACTTATGTGCTTATATGATGTTTTACTGAAATTGCAAGCATAGTTTTTATTTTTAATAAGAAAAACATAAATATTAAAATAGCTTTTTTATAATTGTAAAGTTGGGAAAGGTTTTTATAATACAATAAACAGTGTTGACAAGGGTCGGGAAAATGAATTTTCTCACATACCACTGTTGGGAAAGTAAACGGACACCATTTCTCTAAAGTGCTATTTATTTATATACTTTATAAGCCCCCCAAATTATACATATGGTTTGAGCCAGTAATTCCATTTCTATATATTTATGCACAAAGATATAATTATCAGGATGCTCAATAATGCATTACCTATAAGAATAATATGGGGGAATTCCAACATTAGGGGATTCATTTAATAAATCACTTAACAAATCTATTCATTGAACACTCTGCTGTTATTAAAAAGAATTCTAGAAGAATAAGAGAAAAACTGTATCTGTTAAGTGATAAAGCATACTATAAAACAGAAAGCAACTACATTTGCAAAAGTCCATTAATCACCTTGATGGCAGTGATGAATCCAGGTTTTATATCGTCTGAAGATTATACAGTTTTGAGGGACTGCTTTAGGAACCACAGTACAATATTAGAAACATAAAATTCAGTTTGAAAGTTAATTATTTACTTATAAGGATTGAACCTTGGTTCTATCAGGCTCATGATAAATCTATCTATTTGATGACTGTACACCAAAATGACAAGAGTGGTTGTCTTAGGGTGGTGAGTTCATGTTTGATAACATTCTCTAAGATTTTCTCTACATTCTATTCTCCATTTCCTAAAAGAAGTATGCTTTGATTTGATCATTTGAAAAGATAACCCCTACCGATCTAAAGAGACTGGCCAGTTAGGGATTCTACTCAGTAAACTGAGTATTTTTTTTGAGCCAAAAGAGATGGGCCACAGGAGACTCCTCCTATAAAAACTTCCAGTGGAGTTGGAAGAAGGTAAATCGGCATCTGAAATGGGAAAGACATTGGTATTTAACATAAAGAAAAAAGAGTCCAGTATAGTTAACATCCTGGAGTACCCTTAAAGGGGTTGAGGTGGGGCCCGTAGGGAAGCCTTCATCCATTCACTACCTAAGCCCCTATGGTGTAAGACCAGGTCTTATACCAGGAATGGGACGTACAATGGTAACCTGCTCATCACCCCTTGTGTTCTAACCCTTCCAGAGTTTCCACAATCGACACTGTTTTTTAGAAGTTAGCAATTCATACCTAACACCAGCTGACATGCCGTTTCAGACACAGCAGCGATTTCAAGACAAGTCTGCGTGTGTTCCTTGGAAAGCTCTAGCATGCCCTCAGATGTCAGTAACTTTTTCCGTCCCGGAGAAGACCCATGCTGCTATATCCCTTCCTATGGAGTAGCTTTTCAAGTAGGTGACAAAGCTGGATGGTGACACTGGCCTTGTGAGGACGAAGATGGTAACAGAAAATTTATTCTTTAAAAGAAAGTCTAGATGCTCTTTATTTTTGGAGTAACTGGACTCTCAGATTTCAGTATCTTTGTTTTGAGTAAACGCCAAATCTTTGCATTGGTATATGAAAATGATCATATCTATCAAACCTTTTTCTCTTCCATCCAGATACTTGATATTTAAAGGCAACATGAGACTTTGTTAAGTCTTTTAACTAATTTATCTTCTAGTAGTTATAACTGAGGGATTATGGAGACTCTCAGAGAGCTCCCTAACAGAGAATCTTCATGAAAGGCTAAATATTTCCAGGAAAATAAATAGCAATTTTGTGCCAAACTCTGACGTAGAATGTGCTTTAAAGGCTCATAATTGTGGAGCCATCTGTGGTAGCATTGTGGAAGAACATGTTAAAGCAATAAGTTTGTTAGAAGTTGAATATGATATGGTCTTGTTCCCTCAACAACCTGACAGACAACAGTCCTAGACAGAGATCCTGCTCGGGGGCACTCATTTTTGACACAAAGTCTTAGTAATGGCACCATTAGTGCTCAGCCTCTTAACTCTGTTTTGTTCCAGACAAATTGGTACAGTTGGGACTCAAGGGATATGATAGCACCATTGGAGTGAGCATCCCAAGGCATTTCTCTAAAAAAATGCCTTGAAGAATCTGTGGATGACTTCTGGAATGCAAATTGTGTTCAAGTCATGAATGCATCAGACGCTGATCTTTAGTACTGGGGCCCTATTCATTCCCAGTGTATCTTACTTGTTAGAAACTTGTCTGTAGGGACACCTGGGTGGCTCAGTGGCTGAGCATCTGCCTTTGGCTCAGGGCATGATCCCGGGGTCCTTGGATCAAGTCCCGCCTCAGGCTCCCCATGAGGAGCCTGCTTCACCCTCTGCTTATGTCTCTGCCTCTCTCTCTGTGTTTCTCATGAACAAATAAATTAAAAAAAAATTTTTTTTAAAGATTTTATTTATTTATTCATGAGAGACACAGAGAGAGGCAGAGACACAGGCAGAGCAAGAAGTAGGCTCCATGCAGGGAGCTCGATGTGGGATTCGATCCGGGGACCCCAGGACCCCGGGCCAAAGGCAGATGCCCAACTGCTGAGCCATCCAGCGATCCCAAAAAAATTTTTAAAGAAAGAAAAAAACAAAGAAACTTGTTTATGAAGAAGCTATAATGCAAAGTCACTACAGACCTTGTAGCAAAGTCAATGGAGTCAATGATCTAATCTTAAATGTCATTCAGCAATTGAGGCAGAAAATGTATGAAAATCCTGTGAGAAACAATCGAGTATGCGCACAATAAACCAGAACTGGATTATGTCTTACACTTAAGGTGAGCAGTCAGCTAATTGAAACATTGCAAATGTCCGGGGCACCTGGGTGGCTCAGTAGTTGAGCATTTGCCTTCAACTCAGGTCATGATCCTGGGGTCCTGGGATTGAGTCCCACCATCAGGCTCCCTGCAGGGAATCTGCTTCTGTCTTTGCCTCTCTCTGTGTGTCTCTTATGAATAAATAAATAAAATCTTTAAATAAATAAGTAAATAGATAAATAAATAAATAAAATACATCGTTATGTCTGTTCTGCTAGTATTAATCTGAATCACAGGAAACTAGTAAGAGGAAAAACTTCAACTTTAAATGCAAGCCCCTGGGGATCCCTGGGTGGCGCAGCGGTTTGGAGCCTGCCTTTGGCCCAGGGCGCAATCCTGGAGACCCTGGATCGAATCCCACGTCGGGCTCCCTGCATGGAGCCTGCTTCTCCCTCTGCCTGTGTCTCTGCCTCTCTCTCTCTGTGACTATAATGAATAAATAAATAAAATCTTAAAAAAAAATAAATAAATGCAAGCCCCTAAATAAAATACTAGCAAAATAAACCTAGCAATGCGTGAAAAAAATCATGACCAAGAAGAATTTATCTCAGGAATATAAGGATGGTTTAACACTAGATAGTCTAGTCTTAATACAGCATGCATTAAGAAATAAGGAAAGGAATGCCTGGGTGGTTCAGTCAGTTAAGAGTCCAGCTCTTGATTTCAGTTCAGGTCATGATCTCAGGGTCGTGAGATCAAGCCCCGAGTCATGCTCTGTGCTGAGCACAGGATCTGCTTGAGATTCTCTCTCTCCCTCTGCCCCTCCCTCTGTCTGTGCTCCCCATCTCTCTCTGAAAATAAAGAAAAGAAAAGAAGTAAGCAAAGAGAAACTATTCGATAATCTTGATAGTGTCACAAAAATGTGAAGGAAAATCCAAAATGCATGCATAAATTTAAAAATTTGAGAATTAAAGAGAACTTTCTTAACTTGGTGAAGGTAATCCAACCAAAAAACCTCAAAGAAAGGTAATGCTTCATGATGAAACATGAGAAGCATTCTCTTTAAACTAAGGTCTTTTAGGGGCGCCTGGCTGGCTCAGTTGGCAGAGTATTCAACTCTTGATCTCAAGCTGTAAGTTTGGGCCTCACGTTGGGTGTAGAGATGACTTAAAAATAAAATCTTTATTTATTTTTTTTAATAAAATCTTTAAACTCAGATTTTTTTTTTTTACCATTGCTGCGACTGAAGTCAGTCTCACTAGCACAGTTAATACATGAACAAGAAATAAAATGCATATGGATTAGAAGGGATAATCAGAACTGTGATTATTTTAGGTGATGTAACAGAGAGTCCATGGAAACCTGGAGACACTGTTAGAACTAATAAGGATTCAATATGACTGAATGATATAAGATCAGTATCTAGAATCAACAGCAACCTTAAATATTAGAAAAAAATAGAAAATGTAGTTTAATAAAAATATGTATAGCAATACTCTGGCAATTCCAAAGAGCAACAGTAAGAGGGAGTCCTTGCTCTACCAACTATTAACACTATTAAAAATGTTGTTTTGGCACCAGGATAGAACAAACAGCCTAGAAAAAGACACAGGTTTTATGAAAGCTTGACATTTGACAGAAGGGAGGGTACAAATCAGTGGAGAAACTATTGTTTAATAAGTGATATCAGGAAAACTGGTTCTCCAAATAGAAAAAGTAAAAAACAAAACAAAACAAACAAACAAACAAACAAAAACCCTTTCTTTACACCATAAGTAAAAATAAATTCCTGATGGTCTAAAGACCTGTGAGAAGTTAAAAGCTAGGAAATTTGAAAAACATACCAAAACATGGTACCATCTCCTGGCAAAGCAGTATAGGGACTTTTAAAAGAAATAAAAACCAAAAGTCATAGAAGAAAAATACTGCTTAATGACACTACATTAAAATGAATATTTTTATTGTAAAAGACATTATCAACCAAGAAGACAAACCACAGTCTGAGAGAAGTCATTTACAACTCACATGCTCTACCAATGATCAGTATTCAGAATAACTAAGGAATCTTATAAATCAATAAGAAAATAGAAAATGGCAATAATAGATATCCAAAGATGGACATAAAAAGGCAAATCACAGAGGAAGAAGCACCAGCAGCCAATAACCGTAAGGGTACCCAACCTCACTCTTAATTACGGAAATAAAAATGGAAACCATGGCATACCATATCATACCCAGCGGAGAGACAAAAAGTCCATAAACCCAATAACCTGAGGTATTGGCCAGCTCACAGAAACCACAGTCTGTTACTCATTGCTGGTGGAACGCCGGGGAGAGCTGAAGATGTGCAACCCATCCCCCAGCTATTTCTTTAAATTATCCAACACAGATTAAAGTCTCAGATGTGAGCCCTTGTTCTAGGATACTCACTGCAACACCATTCCCACCAATTTGTTCTTGGTGGTTTATTCATATGATGGAACAGTAAACAGCACTTACAATGAATGAACTAGAACCAAATCTATCAACATGGATCAATCTCAAAACCATAATGTGAGAATGGACACAGGATGTTATAAAGGATACACGCAATATGTTCCCATTGATGTTACGTTTTATGACACATACATGCTATTTATGAATACACCAGTAGAAGCACCAAAAGTTGCGTGACAGTCACATCCCTCAGCTTCACCGTGTACTTAGCTCTGGGAAAGAAGGAGGGGAAGGAAAGGAGATGGAATTTTACATTTTGCTTCTTTATAAATGCCAGAGGACTGAATCATTGTACAGAACGAGAGCTTTCCTTTTGGGGTACCTGGCTGTCTCAGTCAGAGGCACATGCTACTCTTGATCTTGGGGTCACGAGTTTGAGCCCCACGTTGGGTATAGAGAATACTAACAACAAACAAACAAACAAAAACTTAAAAAAAAAGAGATAATTTGCCTTTTAAAATTTGACAGATACTGGAGTGCCTGGGTGGCACAGTCAGTATCAGACTCTTGGTTTTTGGTTTTGACTCAGGTCATGATCTCAAAGTCATGAGATTGAGCCCCACATCGGGCTCAGAGCTCAGGGCAGAATCTGCCTGAGATTCTCCCTCTCTCTCTGTCCCTCCTGCATGTGCTCTCTTTTGCAAAAAAGTAAATGAATAAATAAATCTTTAGAAAAAATTTGACAGAAGCTTACAGAGCACTTGCCACATGCCAGATACTGACCTTTCCATATATTAACTTTTTTAATCTTCTCTATGAGGTCACGACTGTAATTATCTCCATTTCACAGATGAGGAACACTGAGGCAAGAGAAGTGACTTGACTCACTCTCCCTTTTAATGACCGTAACCATTGTACTACACTGTCTCTCAGGTGTTAGACAGATGCAAATAGCTGTGGTAAAATATTGGGTATAGAAATTCTATAGTACAAAGCAAAGGGTAAAGGCCACAAAAGGAAGAACTAGATTTTCTTAACGATAAGAACAAAAGTGTAAAAGTATAATAATCATGGTCTCAGAAAAAAATTAATTGACCTTCCAGGGATATGAGAAATGCAACTTTTACAGTTTCCAATGTATGTTTTCAAAGTACCAGAAAGACTCTAGCTATAATTCAGAGAAAAGCCTATAACCATCCCACTAGGAGACTTATACATCCTGCATTTTCTTCAATCATAGGCACAGAGATCATGGATGTTAGTAAGAAACCCTCTGAGTTAATCTGAAATTTATTTTCTTTTCTGATACTTTATTAGGATTTTACATAATAATAACTAGTAATTATTATGGATAAATAAATATGTCTTTAGAAAAGTTTTCAGTATGAAATTCTAGGTTTTATGTTATTTACATATAGATTTAAAAAACCCACCAAGGGGCACCTAGGCAGCTCAGTGGTTGAGTGTCTGCCTTTGGCTCAGGGTCTGATCCCAGGGTCCTGGGATCGAGTCCCACATCAGGTTCCCCACAGGGAGCCTGCTTCTCCCTCTGCCTGTGTCTCTGCCTTTCTCTGCATGTCTCTCATGCATAAATAAATACAATCTTAAAAAAGAAAAACACCCCACCGATATGTAGTATTAATTTTACTGCTCAGAATTTCTTTTATTTTCTACTATTCTGTGAATATTATTCTGCTTGAAAAGGTAACAACCTATTTGGTCCTCAAGCTGGGGGAGAAAGACATTGTAAGATGTGGGTGAGATGAGCTTCTTCTGTCCCCTTGTAGGCAAACTCCAGGATCACCAAGGAATTCCCAGAGGGAACTTTCTAGGTAAATGGGAGCAGAGCTGCTTCTTTATACTTTGATATGCTAATGGCAATAAAATAAAAACCATTCTTTGATGAATAATGTTATAAACAGATGCCTGTAGACCCAATCTCTAGGATCTTATTCCATAGGGCAGACTCCTACTATTTGTTTTTTTTTTTAGACTCCTACTATTTGAAACTCATGTTTAAAAAATAGTAAATGTGGATGCTGGGACCCCCAAGAGCCTTGTCTTCTGGTGCCATTTCTTCCATGTCTTTTCCCTTCCTGTCTCTCAGTGCCCAGCTGTACCCCTTGGTCTTCTCCTAGGTCCAGGCTTCCACAGGGGCTCCCATCCCCAGTATTGCTAGTCCCTGTGCGTCTGTGACTCTTGTGGAACTCATCCACTCTCTAGTACTTCTGGGAAATATTTTTGAGGAAAAATGGTCATCAGTCATCAATGAGTAAATGACTGGTCATTGCCACCCTGAGGCCTAGGGGTGCATCCACTCGTCACCAGGCCCAAAAGAGGGAGCTGTCTCAGTCAAAAGGTGACCCTCTGGCCACGGGCAGCCATTGAGGGATATTCAGGAACACTCAAATGTTACTCCTTGCCTTTCTGCTCCTCAGGTCTGTTTGAGAAGGCAATGCAGGGTGTGTGGCTAACGAGGAGGGTGAGGCATGCACTGGGCAGAGCAGCTGTTCCTCTTCTGGACTGTTTTTTCTCAGCTTCTTCTTAGGTGCCTGAGGGGGAGGCTCAGAATTCTTTTCCAGAAAGCGATGAGAAAAAGCGTGTGGGCAGTTTGGGGGAATTCATATCTCACTGGCCTTCATTTGGAGCTCTTAAAAAAAAAAAAAAAAAACAACCCAGAATTGCTGTTTCTCCTTTATGACCCAAAAACATAAGGCAATCCACCTAATGCCAACTCTCCCAGGAATGATCAACTTCCTTAATGTTTGTGATCGGATTCCATGGAAGCGCAGTGCTTATTTGCATAAGTCCCCATGGAATAAAAGCCAAACTGTGTGATGGAGGAGGAGCATGACAAAGGGACCACTGCCCTGGGCACTACACTTCAGAGCCTCTCCCAGCTCTAACATAGGTGCATGCACCCCAAGTATGAAGGGGTGATGGAGGCACCACTCTTTGCAGGGCACGTGGAGGGCACTCATCCACGTGAGCTGGGTAATGGCTCACATTTGCATCGTGGAAACGAGGACAAGGCGAGGGGTGGGCTGCAACAGGCTGGAGGTGGGGAGGGCTTTTTCCATCTCGTGATACAGCACAGAACTCTTGTGAGCATTTTTGAAGATTCTAAAATCAAATCTGGCTTTCTATGTGGTCACAAAGGTATATTTATCAAAGTATGAGGATAGAGCATATTTTATCTAACCGTTTGCCAGCTTGACTTATAGCTTTAAAAATATTTAGACAGATGGTATATGAGCCCCTATGCTCTTGCCCCAGGCAGGCTTGAGTGTGGCAGAGAAAGATGAGACATGTTTCCCCAATGTCGGCATCTAAGTTAGGGATAGGACCTTCCTCACCTTCTGGCGTTCAAGTTGGTGCGCGGTCCACTCTATCAACAGGTGATTTTAAATTTATTTTTTGAGTAGTCCTGATGGAAGCAGGTACCTGAGTGTCCTCTGCTTCTCCAGGGACTCAGTTACTTTATATTTGGTTTTATGTTAGGACCGGCGGAGTCACGCTGAGCTGTTTTTAGTATCTCTACATTTTATACATTGGTGAAGCGCTTTTGGTATTATTTAAACTTTGTATTTTTCCTATTCCTGTTACATGCTAATTGTTCTGTTATTTTGTTCATAACCTGATTCCTCTGGGCTTTCAGTAGACTTTTCCTGGCTTGTTGTAAAGATTCCCTCAACCATGACAGGCCACCGCCGTCCTGGGGACACTCCCAGGCAAATCCAGCCAGGCTCCAGCCTCAAGTGGGCAGTGACAGAGCATGAGGCAAGTTGAGTCGGTTCCGAGGCTTGTCCCTGGCCTCCTGCCCGCTCCCCCTCCCTTTGTCTTCCCTGTTCTTCTAGGATCACTCCTCCTGTGTCCTCGGGTCCATGCCAGAGGGTGTGGATCTTCTGGAAGCCTCCACTGTATCCTCTGTCATTGCCCCTGTGGGGAGATCTGCAATGTCAGCTCCAGCCAGAAGAATAAAGGGGTCCCCTAGAGAGCTAGTGCTTAGGAGCATCCAGAGAGATGGCACTGTAAAGGCCCCAGACCTCCAAGGCCGGGGATGAGTGCTCAGGATCACTGTCATGCATGCAGGGTATGTGAGCGGGAGAGAAAGGGGACAGTGGTTGAGGCGGACCGATTGTTCGGGTGTTCTGATCTAAGTCTTTGGGGGTACTTGGCCTGGTGGGGAAGAAGGCGTCTCAAAGTTTTTGTCAGGCTTATCCAATTTTCCCCAAGCTACCCTTCTATGCCATTTCCTGCTTTAAGAGCAAGTGGAAAAGTGCACAGGAATAAAGAGATGAGGCCACGTTCTACTCCCTCCCCCTAGGGCCCCCGACAATGCCCAGCCCCCAGCACGCAGGGGCTCTGAGGCAGGCCTGGCTCTGGGTGCTAGGGAACCTCCAGGGCCTGGTGTGACAACTGAACTTGCTCACTGTTCTCAAAAGGCCCTGAAAGACTTTTTATTGTACCTTTACCTCCTGTTCCCCTCTGGTACTTTCCGAAGAGGCAGGTAAGAGACATCACACATGGTTACTTCCTCCTCCCCATTTGCCTTTGAAGTTGCAGTGCTGCCTTTTAAGAGCAGCTTCTGTTCTCAACCACAAGGTCACGACACAGAACCCATGTCTGAGGTTGGCTAAAGCAGCTCTGGGAGTGGTGGGTGGGGACGGGCCACGGTGACAAAGCATCCTTGTTCAGCTCTAGGTCCCAGGGTCTCCTTTGTCACTGCCGGTAAAATATCACCCCCTGCTTCCAGATTCACCATAAATAACTATCCTCCCTCTCTCCTCACTTTCATAGGGAAGAGGTCCCCCTCAATGCCTCAAGAATTGTTGACAGCCCTACTAAAGGCATTGGGCAAGAAGCCACAAGCCCTGTGGTACCTGTACCCGCTTGATTAGCTAAGGAATAAATCAAGCCAAGTTGTTGACCTGGGCTGCCCTCATCATAACATGCATTGGATACGTTGAGCAACTTACTGCTTGCTAGAAGAAACCTGGAGAAACAATACCCAACCCAAATTACTACCACTTACAGGCATCCGTGCATTCTCTTGGCTTTATTTTCTGTAATAGCAATTCAACTGATATATAAACATTATGCTTTAAAACAAGCATAACAAAAGGGAGAATAATAGACTCTGTCACTTTGCCACAGCACGAGTGATTCAACCTACATAGTGCACTTCTCTAAGTTAACACAACTAAAAGTGGAGCAGATTGATCCTTAAATGAAAGCTTGAGCAATAGAGAACGTTCATGAAGCTCAGGGCCATTTCAGATAACAGAGCAGGAGCTCAGTGCTCACTTCAGCAGAATTAGTACCATCAAAGACAGATTTCATTCACTCGAGAAATATTTATTTAGTGCCTGCCACACAGTGTTCTGAAGTTTGGGGATATAACAGGAAGCTCAGAGATCTTAGCTTCTATTGATGTACGAGAGACAATAAGCTCATAGACAGGAAAGTGTAGAGTGTGCCAAGTAATAGGGAACAAAACAAAACAGGGTGTGGGGGACACAGAGCAGTGGGGTGGGAGTGGGTGGATTGCTATTTTCTTAGCGGTAGTTGGATGACCCGCTGGTAAGGTATTTGAAAGAAATGTGGGAGCCGGTCTTGTTGATATCTGGGTGGAGAACAACACAGGCAGAAGGAGTAGTTAAGTTTCCTTGAGGAAGGAGCACACTTGGTGCATTCCAGGAACAGCAACGGGCTAGTACGTTGGGAGAAAAATGAATGAGATGGGGAATGGGATAAGGGGAGATTTGAAAGGAAGCAAGTGGTCCGGCTGTGGACCCTTGCACTCTCAGTGAGCTGGGAAGCCAACAGGGGGCTCTAAGGTGGTGAGATTTACTTACCAGAGTTGCTGTGTTACAAGCTGATTCTACCGTAGACAAGGACTAACATCAGGAGACCCCAGGAATTTCAGGCAGTCAGACAGGAGAGGGATTGTGGTGGTATGGACCTGGGCAGAGTACTAATGATGGTGAGAAGTGATCAGATGGCTGGATATATTTTGAAAGTAGAGTGAATAGGATCCTCTGAGAGTTTAGGTATGAAATGAGGTCAAAAGAGTCAAGGTGAATGGCAAGGTTTTGGCATTTGTGAGCAACTGTCCGGAGGGGGATGCAATTTACAGGGATAGGGAAGACGCTAGAAGGACTAGGTTTTGTTGGAACTAGAAATTCATTTTTGGACCTCTTATGGGGGAGATGTCAAATAGAAGATGTGAATTATTGATCTGGACTTCAGGGGAGAGATTTGAGCCAGAGGGGTCATTATCATTGTCATGGACTGAATGTTTATGCCCCACCCCCCAAATTCCTATGTTGAAATTCCAACTCCCAATGTGACAGTAATTGGAGGTGAGCCCTTTGGAAGGTGATAAGGTTTATATGAGGACATGAGGGTGGGGCTCTCATGGTGGGATTAGCACCCTTATAGGAAGAGACACCAGAGAGTCTGCCCTTTTTCTTTCTCCATCTGCAGGCACCAAGGAAAGGCCATGTGAGGACAGATAGGGAAAGCAGTCACCTGCCAGCTAGGAAGAGAGGCCTTACCAGAACCAACCATGCTGGCAGCTTGATCTTGGACCAGCTTGTACAAGCTTGATCTTGGACAAGCTTCCAAGCTTCCAGAACTGTGAGGAAATAAATTTCCATTGTTTAAGCCACTGAGTCTATAGTATTCTGTTACGGCAGCCCAAGCCAATCAAGTCAACCATACAAATGGTGACATTTGGCACCATGGGGCTACACCAGACCACCTAGGGCACTAGTATAATTGAGAACAGATGAAGTCTGGGGGCTGAAGCCATGCCTATGGGTGAGAAAATGAGAAGGAACCCAACAACAAAAGGCCTGAGAGGGACAGTCAGTGAGGTAGGAAGATTGCTGAGTGAGAAGGGTCCAGGTAACCAGGGAAAGCACATGTCTTAAGGACAGGAAGTGGTCTAGCATGTCAGGTGCTGACAAATCAAGTCAAAGGAGGGCTAGTTCAGATGTGGTGGTCCCTGGTGACCTTGACCAGAGATATTTCCATGGAGTGGTGGGACTGAAGGTCTGAATGGGTGGGTTCAAGAGAAACCTCAGGAGAAGAACTGGATACAATACTTATAGACAACTCTTTCCGGTGATTTTGTCAAAATGGAACAGTAGCTGGAAGGGGATTTTGACAAATATGGGGAGCTTAAGCTACAGCATTGGGTAATCCAGTCTCAAAATAGTCCCAAATGATTGCTGAGGGCTGACAAGCAAGTCAGATGAGACACAGCTCAAATGCCATCAGTAATTATAGAAATATTTTTAGAAGGTTCAGATTTCTTTGACCAAGTGTTTCTGTGGCATTCTTACAGTCTGAATGGAAAATTATAACAAACAAAAAAGTGCACAGGATCTTTCTTTTAGAATTCTGCAGACACAAATAAATTTGGTTATGGTAATGTCCAGCTATCTAGCTGGAGCTTGTTCCTCTGCAGTAACACACCCACTACAATGACTTCTCTGGCTTTATAAGGCACACTCTGTGCATGAGTTGGATGGTCCTCCCATAGTCTCTGTGGTATGCTTGGCCAGAAGCAAAAGCATCAATTTCCATTAGCAACTTCCTACTGATAGTATCTGGTCTCCAAATTCCAAAGAAAAACTAAAATGTTTCAATGTTCACAGCTAGACTCAAGAAAACATACTAGTGTCTATTTAGATGTGAGACATGTTGCAAATAGAAAAAAAAAAAGAGAGATCACACTGGAATTTAAATTTTCCATTGTTTTCCTTCTCTCTGCCAGAATAAGCTTGCCTAGGATTACTGATGCTTGCAAATATAATGGAAAAAGGCTGTTCTGATTTAAGAAAATCATATATGTGTACGTATGTATATATGTGTGTGTATATGTATATACATATATCCACACACATACGTATGCATGTATACACACACAATTTCTCATAATGGATAAACCAAGGAGTAATCATTAGTATTATGAAAGAATTCACCAAGCGAACTCTTCAAGCAGCAAATGCACCTAAATTCACAGTTATAAATTATTTGACCAAGGTTCTTAGGAAGCAATAAAGGGGATCAACCAAAAGATTTAAAAGCTAAAAGGTAAATATTCAGTAATAACTCAAAACAAAACCAAAAAAACAGTCTTAAGAATCTCAAAGATAGTATGCTTTCCTTGCAATACAAAATACTTGTGCATTTGTTCTATTCTGTTTATTGGGAATTTATGCTTACCTATCTTGGTGTCCCTGTGTCATCAGACATTGAGTAGGTACTCAGTAGCATATGACAGGAAATTTCTTATAGGGTCCATTTGAATGGAAAATATTGATCAATATGAGAGCAACTGCTTTGTCAGGAACAGATTTATTACCGTGTGGCCCATTTGACCACAATAGGTGGAATTTCAGCCCCAACTTAACCCGACATACACATTTTACTGATATCTACTGATTTCAGTTCTATCAATATTGTTTTCAATACATGATGCCCCTCTTACATGGTAAATTAAAAAATTAAACAAAAAAAAAGCATAACTATGAGTCCTGTATAGACCAGACAACATGCAGAGTATCTCATTCACAAGACAGAAAAAGAAAACATGAATAAAAGGGACACCTGGGTGGCTCAGCGGTTGAGTGCATCTGCCTTTGGCTCAGGGCATGATCCTGGGGTCCTGGGATCAAGTCCCGCATCAGGCTCTCTACATGGAGCCTGCTTCTCCTTCTGCCTGTGTCTCTGCCTCTCTCTCTCTCTCTCTGTCTCTGTCTCTGTCTCTCATGAATAAATAAAATCTTAAAAAAAAAAAAAAAGAAAAACATGAACAAAGGACCTTGAGAAACAGACATTCTTGGTAGTTTGGGGGTGGCAAGAGTTATAATTTACCAATAAAAGATGGAAGGAAGAGAAATGTGACTTTCATGCTGAGAAATAAAATCTAGGGTTATCCAGTTTCTAATTCCTGTGCCAAAGCTGCTATTCTCGATGACCTCGGTCAAATCATTTAATTCTTTCAATTTGCTCATCTAAAAATTCTGTAAACCTGCCAGTCCTCAAATATTATCCAGTTATTTTTGGTTATTTGATCTGTACTGAATTTGATCTGTACTGTACGGAAATTTACATAAGTGATAGAAAGTACCTCCAAACGGTAAAATCAAAGTTCCCTTTTCAATACAGAAGTACACAATGGCATCGATGTTATAGTAAATCGGGTATTGTTACTATTAAAGACCCAGCTCTCCTTCATCACCTGGTGACCAGTGCAGGGAAGTAGGAAAAAACACCAGAAGTCCACCTGCATGGGGTCTGGTCAAGCTTGGCCAGAAAAATGTGATGTGACCTTGGTAGGTTACTAAATTTCTTTTTTAAACAGCTTTATTGAGGTAAAAGAACACACAACATATTGTACATATTTAAAATGTGGAAATTTTGCAAGCTTTGATATATGCATATATCCATGAAACTGTCACTGCAGTGAAGATAGTGAATATCTGCTTAACCCCCAAATGCTCCAGTGAGCCCTTGGTATCCTCACCATTGCCTAAGCTACCACTTATCTGCTCCCTGTCACTTTGGAAATCTCTTTGGGATTTGACCCATTCTTTATAGGTATAAGTGCAAGCAAAGAAATCCACATTCCCTGCCCCGGGATTCCTACTTCATGGGATTGGATAAGACAGTGTACATAAAAGTGCTTGACAGTAGAATAAAACTACTGTATCATCCCTCCAGTTCATTAAATAAGTCAACAAATATATTTATTGAGCACCCACTATATGCAGGCACCATAACAGAATTATAAAACAGCAGTGAACAAAATAAGACACTTAATTCTTCTGGATCTTTTATCCTATTTGGGCAGAGACAGGAATGTCAAAAACAAATGATCACATACTATGTCCAGCGGTAATTAGTCCACTGTAGAGAAATAAGGCAGGTAAGTTGGTAACAAAAAAGGAAAAGGAGGGAGCCTGGGTGGCTGAGTGGTTGAGCATGATCCTGCATTGGGCTCCCCTTTGGGGAGCCTGCTTCTCCCTCTGTGTCTTTGCCTCTCTCTGTGTGTCTCTCATGAATAAATATTTTTAATTTAATAAATTTAAAAAAAAATTTTTTTAATTTAATAAATTAAAAAAAATCTTTAAAAAATAATAAAAATTAAAATTAAAAAAAAAAAAGAAAGAAAAAGAAAAAGGTATTTCAGGAAGGGTGGCCAGGGAAGCTCACTTCTGATTGAGGACATGTGAATTATCATCTTGAATAAAGGAGAAGCCAACCTTCTCACAGACATCTAGGAGATCTTTTCAAGCAAAGGGAACAGAAAGTATAAAAAGTCTTGGGCATCAGAAAGCTAGGATGTTAAGGAAACTACCAAGATGCAAATAAGGCAGAGGGGCAAGGGAAGGGTGGCAGGTGAGGCCAGACAGTGGATGGCCTTGTAGTTTGAATGAAATGATGGGCCATGTAGCACATGGAACAGAAAAGTGCTGTGATGTGACTTAGGGGTTGGAATAACCCACTCAGGCTGCTCTTGGAGACTGCTGGTGGCAAGAGGGGTAGCAGAGAAACCAGGAGGATGCTATTGCCGCAGTCTAAGCAAGAGGTGGTGGTGGATTAGGAATGGAAGAGGTAAGGAGTGTCCAGGGTCTGGATACATTTTGAACGTGGGCCAATAGCTCATGATTTATTTTCCCCACAGTGGCTTTATGAATACTGAATAATGACAATATTTCCAATTTATGTAGTACTTAATAAAGTTCAGGAATGATACTGAGCAATTAATATAAATTAACTATTTTAATTCTAACAACGCTATGAAGTCGGTTCTAATTTTATTTCCATTTATAGATAAAGAAACTGTGGCAAAGAGTAGTTAGGAACATGACCCACCTCACATAGTGGTAGGTGATAGAGCTGCTATATATATATATTTTATTTATTTATTCATGAAAGACACACAAAGAAAGAGGCAGAGACAGGCAGAGGGAGAAGCAGGCTCCATGCAGGAGGCCCCATGTGGGAATCGATCCCGGCACCTTGGGATCATGCCCTGAGTCAAAGGCAGAAGCTCAACTGCTGAGCCACTGAGCCATCCCTAGAGCTGCTATATAATTCTGAGGGGTCTGGCTTCAGAGTCAACACATTATATGTTATATGACTTCTTCTATAAGAGAAATGATAGCTATTGTCATCCAAGTGAACCTTATCTAGTCAAAAAATTGAGAAACAAATACTATAATGGTCACTCATCAAAAACTTAAGGTCTCAAATAAAAATTTCAGAAACAACCTTTCTATCTTTTGTTAAGAGCAAGATAAAGCAGTTTTCAGTGGAGTCACTTTTCATAGGTCCCTTGGGTAAGGTCAGGCTACGTGTCCACTATTCCTAACCATGAACTCATTCATGGCATGCACCACTGAAGGCTCCCTGGAGGTGAACCTTTGGAAAAGCACTGACTCCAATATGGTGCTGGGCATGGAGGATTCAGAACATTAGGGCTACCACTGCCTACCTTCTGATGAATTTTTTCTTTCTGGTACTTTTCTTTTGGTTCTTCTTTCATAAAAGAATAGCTATCTTCACTTGGTCAGGAGCCAATGGTTCCCTACTTTACCATCACTAAGAATTTCTGAGAGACATTCTGCTTTTCATAACTATTTCTCTATTGCTGGATCTTCCCCTCAGGTCTCCTGGGAAACAGGTCAGGATTTTATGGATGAAGAAATTGAAGCCTAGGAAGGATGAGCAATTTGCCTAGGGTCTCTGAGTGATGCCATGACAGAACTGGGATGGTAACGAGATCAGAATGTTCCTCACGTTTTTACAGAAGGCTTTGGGCTCAGCCCATGACAGGTGCTTCTGCTGTTTCATCAGATGAGACTATTATAAAAGAACTGGGCAAACATGTTGTGAAGTCTGCACACAGAGGGGTGGGCAATCACACATGTTTTTAGAGTTTCAGGCTACATTTTGCTTAATGTTCTATTTGGGCATACTTCAATACTTCCTGCCAATGGAGAAATCTGTACACATTAAGGAAAGTTGGGTTGTTCAGTAATACACCTGATTATAATTCTAACTTCAGGAGGCAACACATTTAAAATCTTTTTCTAGAACATCCGCTATAGTCATCCTAAGTACAACAGATGAGACATAAAATCTTTTATGAGCCAGTAAATAGAAGCTTCGGCGGCACCATGTTTCAAGCAAAGATAAAAGTACTCCTTCTTTTCAATCCTATAAAATGGAGAGCTTTAGTCATTTATTCCTGGCTAAAAGAAGGAGAGAAAGCCTGATAGAGACAAATCCTCAGGTTTCTTTTATTCAAATCTGTCAACACACATGAGCAACACAGCCCCAACACCTATAATACCAATGTGTCCATGTGTCCTCCCTGCATGTTCTGGGAACATGCATGCATGACGATGTATCAGGGCATACTTGGGCTTCAACTTCTTTTTAGCCCCCGGAGAAACAGAAACAGGACTTACAAATGGGAAATTAACTAACAGTTGGAGGGGCTGGTGTTTTCCTTGATCTTCAAAATGTTATCTCCCTTTTTTCCCATCTACACAGGATAAAATGAAAAAAAAAATTCATTTCTAAGCTCATTGCTTTCCTAAGAAAACCAAGCTTGAATGTTAACCACCATCCTTCACTCTCTCAGGTAATATAACGAGTTGAACGAGCTCCTGTGACACACAGCTTCATGAGGACTCTTCAGGGCTGAACAAGGAAAAGGCAACATATGAAAGCTTTCTGTTTTGTAGTAAATTTTGCCCATAGGTTGGACAATGAAGTGCAAAGGGTAAGACAGATGCTTTAGGTTTGGCCCCTAGTTTGGAAATGATTCACATTTCAATCCATATGAGGTATAAATATTTCACCTTCAAAACACACTGCAGGCTTTCTCTTTAGAAAATTCATCTATTTCGATATCCATTTTGCATCACAGAGCCTACTGGAATTAAAAGAACACAGGCTTAAGGTGTCAGGGAGCGTGGGTTCAAACGCTGACTGCCATGACGGTTCAGACGTGGTTCACCCCCATGAAGGCTGTTTCTTCATCAATGAAAGGGGAGTAAGACTGCTTTCTTTCAGGATTACAGGAGCAATTAGTGCTATCAGTAGGTTTCCAGACACAGAGCAGGTGTTCCGTAGATGATTTTAGTACGAATTAAAATAACTTCAGTTGGTTTAGATGCCATTCTACCTTTTTTATCACAAAGACATTTCAAACATATGGTTTTCCATCCTCCTCCCTAGACAATAAGAGGATTTAGAATGCTTTTACTCTCATCACTCTCTCTGGTCTTATATTGTTTCTAGCTGGTATTTTCATTTTACTTTGCTTCTGACTCCCTTAAATGATTCGTTATGACTGATGCTTATTTAGATTTTACAAAAAAAAAAAATACTTACCAGTTTATCTCCTCACTATCATTGCATACACTCTACTTCCTTCCTCCTAGGTTCATTATACTGTTTAGTAAAATATATATATTTATATATATACATATATAACATAAACATATATATGAACATATACATATATATATTTGTAGTTTTTTGTTTTGAAATAATGATAGATTCACAGAAAGTTGCAATAAAAGGTTCAGGGAGGTCCCAAGCACCTTCACTCTGCTTCCAACAATGTTGACATTTTGTGTTAACTATAGACAATAACAAAACCAGGTCTTTGAAATTGGGACAACACATAGAGCTTACTCAGACTTATACAAGCACTGATGTGTGTTTGTATGTGTGTGTGTGTGTGTGTGTGTGTGTGTGTGTGTGTAATCCTATAAAAATGAACTGCTACCCCAACACTACCATGTAATTGTACCACCATAACAAGGCTCCCCCATGCTACCCTTTCATAGTTATTCCCCCACCCCCCCCGGATAACCCCTGGAAACTACTAATCTATTCTCCATTTCTATAATTTCATCTGTATAGTGTTTTACATAAATGACATAGAACCTTTAGAGTTTGGGGCTTTTTTTTTTTGTCTGCATAATCCCCTTCAGTTCCAACCATGTTGTATGTATCAGTACCTTGTTCCTTTTATTCAATAGAATTGCATGGCTTTGTTTAACTATGCACCCAATGAAGGATGCTTGGGTAGTTTCTAGATTTCGGTTATTACAAACAAAGCTGCTATGAACATTCATGTACAAGTGTCTGGGTGGACATAAGTTTTCATATTCCTGAAATAAATGCCAAAGAGTGCAATTGCTGGGTCATGTGGTAAGTCCATTTTTAGTTTTAAAAGTAACTGTAAAAAAAAAAAAAAAAGTAACCGTAGGGCGGCCTGGGTGGCTTAGCGGTTTAGCGCCGCCTTCAGCCCAGGGTGTGATCCTGGAGACCCAGGATCGAGTCCCACGTCGGGCTCCCTGCATGGAGCCTGCTTCTCCCTCTGCCTGTGTTTTTGTCTCTCTCTCTCTCATGAATAAATAAATAAAAATCTTTTAAAAAAAGTAACTGTAAAACTATTCCAGAGCGGCTGTACCACTGTACCATTTTATACTCCCACCAGCAATATATGAGTGACCCAGTTTCTCTGAATCCTTGCCACCATTTGGTGTTATCATTATTTATCATCTTAACCATTCTGACATGCATGTGGGGATAGCTCACTGAGGTTTGAATCTGCATTTCCCAAAAGGCAAATGATGAATGTATTTTCCTGTGCTTATTTACTATCTGTACATCCTCTCCTGGGAAATGTCTCTTCCTGATTTTTTTCTCTATTCTCCAATTGGATTGTTTGATTTTTCCCAATTGAGTTTGAGAATTCTTTATATATTCTAGATACTAGTCCTTTGTCGATTATGTGATTCCAGAGATTTTTTTCCCCAGACTATAGCTTGTCTTTTCATCCTCTTGACAGGGTCTTTTTTGGATGAGGCCCATTTTGTCAACTGTTCTATGAATCATGCTTTTGAGGTGATGACTAACAACTCTTCACAAAGCTCAAAGTCCTGAATAATATTTTGTATTTTGTATTTTTTTCTAAAGGTTTCATAATTTTGCACGTAAGTCCATGATCTATTTCAAGTATATTTTTGTATATGGTTCAAGACTTAAGTTAAGGTCCTGGGTTTTTGTCTGTGAATATCCAATTGCTCCAGCATGACTTGTTGGAAAACCTATGTTTCCTCCACTGAACTGCTTTTGCAATTTGGTCAAAATCAATTGGGCATAATTGTGTGGGTCCATTTCTAGGTTTTCTATTCCATTTCATTGATATATGTGTCTATCCCTCTGCCAACCCCACCCAGTCCTAATTACTGGAGCTCTATGGTAAGACTTGAAATCAGATAAATTAATTCTTTCCTCTTCATCCTTATTTGCCAAAATTGTTTTAATTATTCTAGTTCCTTTACCTTTTTAATATAAATTTAGAATAAGCTAAAAAAAACACCTTGCTGTAATTTTGACAGGAATCGTTTTAAACCAATAGATCTGTTTGGGGGAGAAGTGACATTTTTTACTTTCTTGAGCCTTCTAATCTACAAAAGCAGTATGTCTCTTCAATTATTAGGTTCTTGGTTTCTCTCATCAGCATATTTAATTTGCAGATTTTCAACATACATGTTTTACTAGATTTATACCTAAGAGCTTCATTTTCTTTGGAGCAGTTGTAAGTGGTATTGTGTTTTATTTTATCTTCCTTTTGTTTGCTATTAGAACATAGGAATACAATGGATTTTATGTGTTGATCTTTTATGCTCTGACCTTACTAACTCACTACTTCTATGAGGTTTTGTTTTTGTTGTTGTTGTTTTGGTACATTCTTTGGGATTTTCTATTAGATAATGTCATCTGGAAACAGAGACAGTTTTATTTCTCCTTTCTAAATGGAATGGCTTTGGGCATCTGGTGGTATAGTCAGTTGAGTGTCCAACTCTTGGTTTCAGCTCAGGTCATGTGCCCAGGGTTCTGGAGCCAAGCCCTGTTTTGGGCTCCACACTCAGCATGGAGTCTGCTTGAAATTCTCTCTCAGTCTCTCTCTGCCCCTCCCACTCATGCTATTTCTTACTCTCCAAAATAAGTAAAATATTTTTTAAAATGGCATGGCTTGGGCAGCCCCGGTGGCGCAGCGGTTAAGCGCCGCCTACAGCCCAGGGCGTGATCCTGGAGTCCCTGGATCGAGTCCCTCGTCAGGCTCTCTATATGATGCCTGCTTCTCCCTCTGCCTGTGTCTCTGCCTGTCTCTCTGTCTCTATGAATAAATAAAATAAAAATCTCTAAAAAAAATGGCATGGCTTTTATTTACTTTTCTTCTCTATGGCACTCGCTAAAACTTCTAGAATTATGTTAAGAGCAGTGAAATTGGACATTTTCCCCTTGTTCTCAATCTTAGAGGTGAAACATTCATCCTGTCACCATTCAGTATGATGTTAGCTGTAGGGTTTTTGTAGCTGCTTTTTGTGAGATGAGACAGTTCCCCTCTATTCCTACTTTGCTGAGAGTTTTGTTTTATTTTTTTCAAATAATGAATGGGTAGAAGATTTTATTCAAAGGCTTTTTATGTGTCAATTGGTGTGATCATATGATTTTTCTTCTTTAGCCTATTAATATGGTAGATTATATTGATTGAATCTCAAATATTGAGATGGCCTTGCATACCTGGAATAAATCACTTGGTTATGACATATTATTAATTTCATACATTGTTGGATTTGATTTTCTAATATTTTTTTGAGAACTTCTAAGGGAAAATACTTATGCTACTAGTTCTTTTGGCCAGAGTTCTGTGAATGCTAAAGTCTCTTCATTTTGTTTATTTGAAAATGTTGGGCAGCCCGGGTAGCTCAGCGGTTTAGCACTGCTTTCAGCCCGGGGCCTGATCCTGGAGACCCGGGATTGAGTCCCGCATCAGGCTCTCTGTATGGTGCCTGCTTCTCCCTCTGTCTGTGTCTCTGCCTCTCTCTCTGTCTCTATGAATAAATAAATAAATAAAATCTTAAAAAAAAAGAATGAGGAGAGAAAGAAGACATTTTCTTTCTTTTTTTTTAATATTTTACTTATTTATTCATGAGAGACACAGAGGCAGAGACACAGGCAGAGGGAGAAGCAGGCACCATACAGAGAGCCTGATGCAGGACTCAATCCCGGGTCTCCAGGATCAGGCCCTGGGCTGCAGGCGGCGCTAAACCGCTGCGCCACCGGGGCTGCCCTCTCTCCTCATTCTTAAGTAATAATTTTGCTGGTTAAAGAAATATTGGTTGAAAGTGATTTTCCCCCAGGATTTTGAAGATATTATTTCATTGTTTTCTGACTTCTTGGCTTATAAAAAAGCATGGTGTTGTCAAATTTTCTTTCCTTTTTATATAACCTGTCCTTTCTTTCTGTCTGCTTTAAAGATTTTCTTTTGACATTTGTTGTTTTGAAGTTTCCCCACAGTGGGCCTATGTGTGGATTTTTTCCCCCCCTAAATCTTGCTTGGGATTTTGTCATGTTTCAGTTTTAAGGCTCAGGCCTGACTACAATTTTAGAAAAATTTTCATTTGTTATTTGTTCTACTATCACCTTCCCTCAATTATTCCTAGTCTTGTCTTCTGGTCTTGGTTGTCTTAGCCTGTCTCTGAACTGCCCTTCAGTGTTTTCTTCTTAATCTCTCCTCAGATTGTGAGATTTCCTAAGATTTATATTCTAGTTGAATATTTCTCTCTCCAGTTGAATAACTGATTGGGGGAAAGTTGGTGTGATTCCTTTAGTTAACTTTGTGGGTAAATAAAGTTAGAAGCTAATCAATCTCTAACAGGAAATGTTTTTTCACCATTTTGATGTGATTATTTCTAAATTAAATCTGTAATGTCCTACCTGAGAAAACAAAAAATGTAATTGACATTTTGATTTATTACTAGTGTCACCATTATAAATTCAGTTCATTGATAGAGTACTTTCTATATGCCAGGTGCCACATTAAGAGCACTACCTGTATGATCTCAGTTGTTCTTTACAGTTATTCTACAGGCAGGTATTTATTTATGGAAGATGCCCAGAGATTGAATAACCTGCCCAAAGTCACATACCAGGTATGTAATGGAGTTCTGATGAAGTGGCCCTAATAACTACATCAGCAGCTTCTGTGACAGTCAGTGTCCTTTTTCTGAGGGGAGGGGACACCGTAGCTACGGGTCTGAATAGCACGGGACAGTGCTGAATACCACAAACAGAAGCCACCACTGTAGCTCCAACCCAGCTTCTAGAGGAGTAAGAGTGTTCAAGGCAGGTTATGTATTACTACGGTTACTGCCCTCATATAAGATCCATTCTTTTTTTCAAACAGCCAAGTTTTTTCACTCAAAGTCTAATTCAAATGCTATTTTTCATTAAAAACCTCTCAAGTTACCAAAATTGGAATTCCTTTCTTTCCCTTTTCAGTACAGTATAGTTGTTAGGCATGTGGACTCTGGAGATAGCCTGTGGGGTTCAAATCCGGGCTTTGCTGCTCAGCGTATTAGATAAGGCCTGGCATAGAGTAAGTGTTGGCGCAGAGTCAGTGCTTAGCAAGTTTTAGTTACTATGATGGTATCTGTGTTCATGCTTTCTTATCCTATGCCACCCCCATTAGAACACAAGCTCTTGGGTGGCAGGAAGCCATCTTATTCTAATTTCCAAACACCTGCAGAATCCAAATTCTTCTCACCACTTCCTCTGCTAACACCTTCATCTCCTTAGATTTTTGCAAGACTTCTAACCAGTCTCCCAACTCCACCCATGCCCCCTTTTATCTGTTCCAAACCCAGTGGCCAGAATCCAATCTTTAAAACTGAAGTGATGCCACTGCTCATAGTTCTGCAATATGGCTGTCTCCGTCCTGATGGGGCCAGCATAGTCCAATCCAAAGCCTTACATTATCAAATCCCCATTGCCTTTCTAACTTCATTCCCTACTTCTCTGCTAATTTGCAGCTCCAACCACAGTGGTCTCCTTGCTGCTCCCTGAAGGCTCCAGACATGCTCTTGCTCAGAGCCTGTGCACTGGCTGTTCCCTCTGCTTGGAATTCTCTGCGTGGCTGACTTTTCACGCACTCCAGGTCACAGCTCAAATGCCATTTGCCCAGTGATGGTCTCCCCATCATCCTTTTTTAAAATGGCAGCTGTCACACTATCATGTCTTCGGCATGCTCTGTACCCATACGCCTATTTTATTTTTCTCCATAGAATTTATACCATCTATTATAGATTTTATTTACTTATCATCTGCCCCCACCAACAGAATAAAAGCTCCAGAGGATCAGAGGGTTGTGACTGTTTTGTTGATTGCACTCCAGAGTGCTTTAGTAGAAACTCAGTAAAGGGGATCCCTGGGTGGCGCAGCGGTTTGGCGCCTGCCTTTGGCCCAGGGCGCGATCCTGGAGACCCAGGATCGAATCCCACATCAGGCTCCCGGTGCATGGAGCCTGCTTCTCCCTCTCTCTCTCTGTGACTATCATAAATAAATAAAAATTAAAAAAAAAACAAAGAAACTCAGTAAGGATTTGTTGAAAGAATGATTTTCTTTCTTCCTACCTAATAGGAGCACCATGTGCCTTGTAGGTATTTAATATGTATTTGTTAAATTGAACTCTTCTAAAAAAAGGCTCCTTCATTAATTGGCTTTTCTTAGGAAGGCAAATGGAAGCATAGGAAAGTATGTAACTCCAGAATCATGCAAAACCAACTGATGAACCAAAGCATACAGCATCTTGTTCCAAAGAACTTTCTTTCCTAGGAAGATCTTCAGCTGCTATTGGTCTCATTCACTTGCCTTTGCTTTGTCAATACCAGGAGCAATATGAACATCTGGTGCTAACTGCCCATGGTTGCGGCTGAGTTCCCCTGGGGCAGACAGCGGAGGACAGGTGAGGGGAAAACCTGGATTCCAGAAATGGGATGTGTGTGCAAAGGGGCATGAAGTCATATGGCAACATCATCCACCCTTCCATTTTTGAATGGAATTTGAAGTTTTTAGTCTATCTAAATCTGTCAGGATGGAGGGCAGGAGGGGTAGATGAAGGTGACTCTGGGATCACAGGGATCAGAAACAGGGATGGCACAGAGTAGCAGGTGCAACAGAGCTTGTGACCAGGATGCTCTGCAGCTCAGGGTGAGAAGGATGCCTATTCCCAGACATCTTGTGAGGGCCTTCCTAGTGATGTGTGCTGGGATTAAATACTCTAGTAAGGACGTTATCCAGTCCAGACATTTCAAGCCTCCATGCTTTCCTAACAAAATATAATAACTACTTCCCATTTTTTATTGAGGACTGATTAAAATGCCTTCATGTGGGGCGCCTGGTTGATTCAGGTGTTTAAAGGCCGACTCTTGATCTCAGCTCAGGTCTTGATCTCAGGGTGGTGAGTTCAAACCCTGTGTTGGGCTCCATGCTGGGTGTGGAGCATACTTAAAAAAAAAAGAGCTCTCATGTGGCACCACATTGTGAAGATGTTTTATATCTTCCCTAGGGCATCCTATGTCCCTAATTCAGTGATCAACAGCAGCAGTAGCACTTGGGAACTTGTTAGAGCTGCATATTTTGGGGTCCCGCCTTAGATCCATTGAATCAGAAACCCAAGAAGCAGAGTCAGAATTGTGTGCTTTCACAAGTTCGCTGCTAATGTTTGAGAACCACTGTCTTCAATGAGAAGCGTCATGAGAAAGAATGCAGCAGGGTAAGTGGATAGAGACCAGCAGAGTGGGTACGATCTTACTCAGGGCAGGGCTCTCTCTGATGAGCAGAGGGGAAGGGGTCGTGCAGATGTGGGGGTGCCAGGCGTGAGGAACTGGATCCAAGCAAAGAGAACAGCATGGGCATGGTTTCTGAGGTGGGAAACTGGACCCCTGGAACAGTCAGGAGGCAGAATGGCCTGGTGTACCCACGGCTTCATGTGTGTAGTCTGATTTATGTATATTTTAAAGTCCCTACATAGTTACCATGTGTCTTTAGTTATACTGAAATTTCCTCAAATACAAGAACCAGATTTCATATATTTTCTAAATAACTCACCATGGCACCCTTAACAGTGCCAGAAACTGAATAGCTTCTTAATAAATGCATAAATATATAAATGGAGAAAAAAAAACTGGGAAGTAAGCAAAACATGTCCGGGAAAAGAAATGAAAGATTTATTTTGATCATGTTTAGCTTTATGCTACTGGGAGACATGTAGCCAGAGATGTCTGAAAGCCAATTAACACCTTAGAAAAATTCTAAAAGTGAAAAGTTGGTGGAAGTATCATTTTTAATGACATTAACCAAATTTTGGGATACAGTTAGATGTCAAACAACTTTCATTTTCTAAACTGGAGGACAGGGCTTGAGAAATGTGAAACAGAAAAGTAGTAACAGAAGCTGAGTCTGGAGACACCTGGGTGGCTCAGTGGTTGAGCGTCTGCCTTTGGCTCAGGTCATGATCCCAGGGTCCCAGGATCGAGTTCCGTATCGGGCTCCTTACAGGGAGCCTGCTTCTTCCTCTGCCTGTGTCTCTGACTCTCTCTCTGTGTCTGTGATAAGTAAATAAATAAAATCACTAAAGAAAAAGAAGCAGCTGAATCTATACCAAAGGTTTTTTAATTTTCCCTTACAATGTCAAGAAACCAAGTCAGTGCACTGTGCAAAGGCTAACTAAAATAAACAGAAAACTTGACAAATCTAATTGTCCTGCCTTGAAGAAAGAAACATTTAAGGTTTGTGGCAACTACCATAAGGCTGACTGTACCCTCAAATGAGAAAAAAGTAGGAAGAAAAAAGGTGTCCTGAGCCCTGCATAGGTCTGCTGGGTGGCTGTAACCAAGTCTCACAGACTGGGGAGCTTTACAATGCAAGTTTATTTTCTTACAGTTCTGGAGGCTAGAAGTCTGAGATCAAGGTGGTGGCAGAGCTGTTACCTTCTGAGGCTTCTCTTCTTGGCTTGAGGATGGCACCTTCTCCCTGTGTCTTTGCGTGGTCTTTCTCTATACCTGTTTTACCTGTGTCTTTACCTTCTCTTCCTATAAGGGGGGAGGGAAGGGTATCATTCAGCCAATAACAGCCCCTAGGAAGGTGGTTCAGACTGACAAGAGGCTAAACACCATCGGAGGGGTGCCTCAGGGCTCACTGGGCTGGCTGTGATTTCCAAAGAAGCTTCTGGATGGAGAGCGAGTCCACTGGCGGTCCACACAGAACATCATCTCCACGCTTCAAGGCTGTTTAGCTGTAATCCCATATCCCAGAGCAAACTCAAAAAATCTGGACAGGAATTCACCAGTTCTTTCGCCAAAGCAGACATATGTCTACCCTCTAGCAGTGCAGAACCGGTACCTTCCTATGTTCTCATACTCTGCCTGAAATACAAGAAGCTGCCAAAAAAATCTGTTTCCAGATGTCAGTGGGCAGCCCTCTGGAGGCCACGGCTAGAATGACACCACCTAGGATGGAGTTCTATTTGGGTGTATGACAGAAAGCTAGCTTGCATCTTCATATTGTTTTCAGTGTTTCACAGAATATTCTTTAAAGGCTGATGCAAAAAATGTGTGGGAATTCTTATAGAATTCGATGAATGTAAAGGGTTATATTTTAAAGTCAGCTTTTAAGAACAAATTAACTTGGCAAGAAACTTTGAAGTGTGTAATGAATCTTCATTTACCAAAAAATAGTGAGACAGAGACAACGAATTCTTACATTGAGTTTTCACAGTAAAGGAAAACAAAAGAGACAGATTAACTAAATCTTTCCCCCAAAGCATAGTTCAGGCAACATCTCTTAACGTCTCATCTCTTATTCCAACCAAACCATAGCAGGGCACATTAGAATACATCCTCTGAATTCAGATACTCCCAAACTCATTCCTGGAGAGAGTATAGAGTAACAGCTAGTATTATTAGAACACATTAAAAATTTGGAATTTTGCCTCCATGGGGGTGATGGGAGAGAGGAATCTCTCCCATTCCTTCTCTAAGTCTCTTTTGTCATTCAAACCTTCAACCGTGACCTGCCCCTCAAAATTTCCCTTCCAGCTGCAGTTACCCACCCTGATGAGATAATGAGTGGTCAAGAGCCAATCACCTAAGGGCCAGGTCAACTATCGAAACTGTATCAACTCTACCTGCATATCAGATGAGATCACCAGAAACCTGCAGAGTCCAAGAAAATGTGCCTCCTAACAGTGTAGCTTCATATGGGGTCCTGGGATTTTGAATTTTTACGTAGCAATATGAAAAACTTTTATAAAACAACTGTTATTACATAGAACTGTCTATTACATAATATGTTGTCAACAACATCAAGAGGCAGGAATTCTCAGGTTATAATGCTTTAGACTCTTCTTTCTAATGAGCTGGTACAAACCTGTTTTTAAATAATGGAATCCACTTGACTCATTAAATTTCCCCTTTTATCTTCTTTTTTTATTTATTTTTTTTTGGTCTTGGCTGCAATTACAGCAATTATCCCTATCTTAATTTTTCTGGCACACATTTTGTGCCCAACTGCTACTTGTGTTAATTCTTGTTTTAATGGTTCTTATATACTTTTATTGTCTTTGAATGAGCCCAATCAAATCTATTTTGGATGTAGAGAGATATAAATAACAGATAAATCTTGCCTTACTTTCTTCTGTTGCCTTGTGAAGGGTTCTTTTTTGAATAAGAGTATTTTTTAACATCAGAAAAGAAGGCAAAAACATTTTCTAGCTGTCTGGGTTAGGCTGGGGTATCACAGCTTTGAGAGAAAGAGAGATTTCATACTTGCTTACGGGAAGGTTGATCTCCTAAAATAGCTTTGGAAATTTAAGTCATCTTTCTAGTTATCTAACCCCATAGCTCCACCTGGAGTATCCAAATGTTTTATGTAAACTTTCCAGAAGATGACCTGCAAAATCTAGGTTTGGCAACACTCCAGTTGTACAGGGGGAAACAGAAATGGCAGACCCCAAGCCTTCTCCAAGACCCCTCTTTGTTACCACCTAACCAAAGACAGGCCCTGTAGAATAACGGCGGTGGCTGGGGAGGGCTGTGATCCTTAGAAGCCATCACATCTATCACTCTGGTTGATGTTTTTCTTATCTGCATCCTGTCTGCAAAATACCTTCAAGATATTGTTCAAAGGCACAAATCTCCTCACATATCCTATTAACTAAATGCTTTCTTTGAAGTCTGAAAAATCTGTTAAAGGGTTTCAACCCAGGAGTTAACAGCAAGAGATTTCGAAAGACATCTGATGAATTTCATTTTTTAAAATAAGCACAAGGAGCACCTGGGTGGCTCAGTCGGTGAAGTGTCTGACTTTGGCTCAGGTCATGATCTCGGGGTCTTGGGGTCCAGCCCCGAGTTGGGCTCCTGCTTCTCCCTCTTCCCTTCCCCCCCCACCTCAAGCTCTCGCACTCTCTTTTTCTCTCAAATAAATAAAAACTTAAGAAAGAAAACAAAATAAACACAAACCAACCATGAATCTACACAGTCATCTTTTACAAGAACATTCTTTCTTATGGATGAAATGAAAGCCAAGAGGGTAAGCTTGGATAAGTATATTCCCTTCTTCCGGAAAACCTCATATATGAAAACCCAAGCTTATGAAGGAAAATTGGGAACGATTACTCGCATTGCAAAACCACACATCAGTATACCAGAGGATTTCTTGAAACATTCTTTTCAGTGGTTCCCAGCCCCAACCTCATCTTTTTTCTTAGCTTAAGAATCGATGCAGTTTACGAAAATCTACATTTCGGGACATTCATTCCATCGAGTGCAAGCAAACTAGGAGGCAATCCTTTTGACTCACTCAATGTAGCCAAATTAAAGTACTCAAAGACTTCAGTTGTATAGAGGAAATTTCTTCATAATCCCTTCTCTTTTTTCCTTCCCCCATGCCTGGTCTATTGATGCTTTTAGTGTGTGTATATGTGTGTGTGTGTGCGCACGAGAGAGAGAGAGAGAGAGAGAGAGAGAGAGAGAGAGAGAGAGAGAGACAAAGAGAGAGATAAAGAGAAAGAGAGAGAGAGCAGTTCAGCACAGCTCACTTTCAAATGAAATCTTATATAAAACTCCAATATTTCGTGAGAAAACTCCACAGAACTCTAAAGTTCTAAGAAACATGGTCGAAAACACCTATATCGGCAGGCCATTCTCCAGTTCACTGCCAAGTCTCTAGAAGTCATCAGTTTGTACCTGCTGGTCTTTATATTTTCAGAAACATGAGGAACAGGGGACATTCCACAAATATGTTGTATTCTACAAATACAGGAAATCAGTTCATGTGTGCCAGTCAGGGTTCACTTGCAGAGCCTGAACTGACTCTGGTTAACTTACGTGAAAACGGATTTATTAAATGGCTTGCACCATCGTTGGGCTGAATTTTCACTGTAGCACTGGGACACCGCAGGACCTGTTTGACAATGAGGAAGCTTCCTGCCACCCTGGACTGCTGTGAGTCCAAGCCTTGCTGCCTTGAGCAGGAAGCTATTTGTGTGCTCAGAGACTCACTTCAGGCCACACTTGTGTCCTTGGCACTAGAAAAATGGGATGCCTTGCATTTTGACTCTCAACACAAGCTTCAGTGACCACAATGTCCCTGGGACAATGACAAATGACGCTACAGAAAATCCAAAAGCCTCCACAAATGCCTTGGTCCCTCCCTACTTTTGGAACCCAGAACATCTGATATTCCGGAATGACTGTGCATTCCAGCCCCCCGGAGTGAAGGAAGGCTGGAGTGGACAACTCCAGTCAACCACCATACCCACCCATGCCTGTCCACTTAGTCCACGCTAGAGAAAGCACTCTGCTAAAATGAGTGGGAAATATCAGTGAGGGAGACAGAACAAGAGAGACTCCTAACTCTGGGAAACGAACAAGAGATAGTGGAAGGGGAAGTGGGTGGGGGGACTGGGTGACTGGGTGACGGGCACTGAGGGGGGCACTTGATGGGATGAGCACTGGGTGTTATGCTATATGTAGGCAAATCGAACTCCAATAAAAAATATACAAAAAAAACCCCACTCTCCTTTTAGGGTCTCCTTTTAGGTCTCCTTTTAGGGTCGTCCCCTAAAAAGATCTGGAATGTGCCCCAAAACTATTGATTTGCTTTGAAAACTCTCTGTAAATTCTTGTTTTTATATCACATTTCAATCACTCCTGGTGCTTAGGAAAACAAATTTCATAAATGTTGCACTTACTCTATAGAGTAGCCCTTCTTAACATTTGTCTGAAATTTATTTCTCTTTCAACTATCCAAGGGCTAACCCTTCATGCTCAAACAACCGAGTACTCAAATGAGAGTCTTCAGAGTCTCTGCCCTGGCCCACTTCGTAGATGGGGGTGGTTTCTTCAACCCTTTGCCTGAACCTCCTACTCACTCTTGTGCACAGGAGGGAAGATTCTGGTAAGCTCGAACCTTCCCCCCCTGCCCCCCCTCCCCACTGAAAGTGTTGTCAGAGAATGAGCACCCTACCCTCATTGTCACCATTTTGGACCAAAAGCACATAGAGATGCTCAGTAATTCACATGCACCGAGAAAATTCTCCCTTAATTAGTCTAAAATCCTCCCAAGCCATTTAAAATCATTGTTGTTTATTGAGGCTGAGTCTTGAGGAGGAGATTTGTTCCAGAAGTGGCAACACCTCTGGCTGCTGGGCTGGTTTGGGAGGTCTTTTTCCTGTCGTTCACCATTCAGAATACAGTCAACAAAGGCATCTGGCTGCAGCTTGGAGGAAGTTGCTACTGCTGTTCTTGTTTTCACAGGAGTTTTATTTTCAAATTCCTGAGGGCACCCAGAAGGGTGGGAACATCTTGTGGCTACCCTTTCCCCAAAGCCAGGCGGTGGAGCGGCCAGACCCCAGCCCTTGCCCAGGGTCACATTCCAGACAGGCATTCATAAGATGGCCATGATTAAAAGCAAACGACTCCATCATTAAGACCCAGGCCTAATATCAGTGGGGCAGTTTTTCATGGAAATGACTTCTAAAACCGAGCTCCACTGCAAAGCGGTTTTATTTTGTAGACTTCCTCTCTCCCAGTCCTCTCTATTTTCACTGAAGACAGAGGGAAGGAGCAGTAGGAGCAGTTCCACCGAGAAAGATGTCATCTGAGCCGTGGACGGGTGGAGGGGCAGAGGGCACAGACTCCTCCACCACTGCAGGGGTGAGCACACAGGGTGGGCACGTCGTAGGAACCTGGGCGTGTTGGGAATCACAACTTTGTTTCCTCACTTTTCTGCTTTGTGAATCTCCACGAGAGGCTAATTTTGGCCGCCGCTTGGGAATGGACTTGTGGGTTTTGCTGTCATTTGGCCATGCCTGCAGTCCCAGGGCCCTCTCCCTGACGGGAGGCTCACATCCTGCACGCAGGGGGCTTGTTACACAGACACCAACGAGGTCTAACTAACTTCCCTGTGCTGAATGACACCTTGGGGCACCCCCCACACCGTCCTTCTCTGGCCTCCATGTCTTCTGAAAGACTCCGAGACAGGCGACATACACCATGCCCCATGCCCCATGCCCAGTCCCCCTGGGCTCCTCCTAAATACGTTAATGTGATAGAAAGGAGGAATCAGTCAGGTGGAAAAATGATTAAGCAAGCAGGTTTATCTCCAGGCACAGGCTGCTGAAGTGAGAGCAGGTCTCTTCCCCTCCAGGGTGCCAGAGAGGTCTGAGGAGGCTGCGCAGTCCCAGCCCCACTCTCGAGTCACCCAGACCCCCCCCCCCAACGCCACCCCCAGTGCAGCCTGTGCTGGGGGCTCCTTGTGCACATGAAGAGGCTCGGCCTCACTCCGGGCTCTGGGGCCACAGACCCTATGGATGGCAGGCGTGCTGTTCCAGGGGTGACACACGGGGCAGCCACTGGGGTAAAGAGAGTGAGGCACTACCTTAAGGGCAAAATTCAAGGGGGCTCCCATAAGTCAGCTATCAAGATAAATAATATTTCCATGTGTTATTTTTTACAAGTCAAAATCAACGTAAAAACAATCCATCATGAACAAAGTATGAAAAATTTTAAATAAAGACAGGATCAACGGAGCTTCAGGGCGAGACCTTGAAATTCTGCAGATGAATATAAAGTGACAGAGTCCAGATCCCAAAAGTTCTGTGGAGCACGGACAGTAGGTCTGCAGGAGGTCACAGCTCAGTCTGTCCTCCTCAACCCCGCTCCCCCCCCCCCCCCCACACCTGGTCCAAAGCCTCTCTGGGGCAAGTGGAGTCATAGTTGTGCGCCTCCTCCACCACCAGGTGCTGGGGGATACCCAGGGCTCCTGGTTCTGGGCTCTCTGGGGAGCCTGCCCTGCCCCGGAGCCTGTGTGTGCATATTAAGTAAATCACACTTGGGATTTTCCCCGAACACAAGGCTGAGCCAGGCCCCTGGCAGGGAGACTGTGTTTAGACTCTCCCTGACTCACACTTTCCTGTTTATTTCCCATCCTGGCTCAACTGAATTACACCACAAGGCCAGGTGCACCTAGGGTGACATTCCCAAACTGGCCACCAAGAGGCGATCAAGGGAAGCACCACCCCCCCGATCCTGCACCAGCCTCATTCCTCCAACGGAGTCCTCTTGCTTGGGCAAACTTCTCATTCCTCTCCTCTCTGCTCACTGTATTCCTGTTTCTATCCAAGAGCTGTAAAAAGTCACAGGCCACAAGGTGTCTCTTGGAGCTGGAAGAGTAAACACCTTGGATGCACTTTTGTTTAATCTGCTGCGACTCTGCTCGTCAGGACTTTCACAGAAGGTGTGCTGAATGCTTTGCGGGAGCACAGCCACTTCAGGGGAAAACACCAGTGATCTTCAGCAATTCCTAGGGCAAGGCTGCCCCTGGCTCCTGCAGCCTCTCTGCCCCAGGCTTGCTTCCTGAACATGGCCAGGAACTACCCGTGCTGCCAACCCTGCTTGGCCGCTAGAGGAAACTCCCACCCGCAAGACAAAGGAGCCATCATCCCTCCGGCTCAGTGGTCCCCAGGTATGGAGGGAGGCATGCAGGCAATTATTCTATCTTCATTTTATTTTGCAAAGCACAGGCTGTCTTTACAGGGACCTGCAGTTCACTCATTTCCTGCAAAGCACAAAGGAGAAATTCCACTCCCGGATTGGCTCCTGCTCCCTCAGGCAGAGCGGGGCAGAGTACAGCACTGCATCAAGCAGTTGGAAGGCTCCAGCCTGGGGCTAGGTGTGGAAGCCTGTGTCCCTGTGTTGTCTTGACCCTGTCCTGGCCCAGGATGTTCCTCGGGTGTATCACACCCCTGTGTGTCCCACTCCTTCAATTGTACGGAAGACTAAATAGGAACTGGAGGCCCACTTCAGCCATCAACTGTGTGACTTCAAAACAAAAACAAAAACAAACCCCCCAAAACCAAAAAGCAAGAAAAGAAAAAAGCAGATTGTTCTTTGTCGCTTTCTTCTCTCATTGGTAAAATGAGGGCCCTGGATTAGTAATCTAAAGTGAACTATATAAAATTTAATGTTAAAATGTAACATTGATAATACAAATAACAATAGGTTGGGGTTTTCTTTTGGGGGGGGCAGCAAGGACAATGTTTGCAACCAGTCTTCCTATAATCTGCAACCAAGGGAACAATCAGCATTCCTCCCCAAAGCTTTCAGCTCTTTTCTTCTCCAAGCAAGGCATTTGTTAAGTTTTATGTGGCATCACTTTGCTATCTTCTGTAGGGGCCAGGCCCTGAAGCCTTTTGTGGGCTGATCCTGTTCCTGTACCCTCCTACCCCATGACCCCAACGATCTGCAAAAATAAGGACTGGTCTGGAACATTGAAACAGCTGGTTAAGCTTATGAAATCGGCAGAGAGGTCTAAATCCTTATGAACTGTACATTTTGTTAAAGGCCAAAACATTTTTTTAAAGTAAAGCGAGACAGAAATTGAATTTCCAATATAAAAGAGCAAATGATAAGTGGTAAAGGCAGAACAATAGAATCCTTCTGCTTTCCTTAAATGCGTTGTTGAAAGGAAAAGCTATGCCAAAAACATGCCGAGCCCCTCCATCCTTCCATGTGGTGGTGGGAATAGCCCTGTGTTTATGGTTTCACTGTCACAGAGCCTGGCCCAAAAGACAGCTTGGACATGCTATTTCCTCAGCTTGCTGTTAAATTAGTCAAGTGTCGTAGTACTTGTGTTTTCACAAAACAAGACCTAATTAACATTTGGATGCAGGCATATATGTTCAGAAGTATAAAAATGTATATACACAGTAAAAAAGGGGCATTGGAAACTGCCCTCTGAGGCTTACCTAGAGATCTCTCTTTTGTCTGGTTGGTTGACCTCACCACTGGAAGACTTGCTCGAGTTCGGCTGCCTCTGGAAAAAGGACTTGGAACTTCTCCCTCAGACATGGCTTCCAAAGAATCACCAGACGTCTCTGATAAATGCTCGACCGGGTCACCCAAATTGGGAGGCTGGGGACTATGAGACAGTTTGGGGCTTCTTGTCTGCAAAAGGCATTTGAAAGAAAGTAGGAAAATAAATGACTATTAATTATGCTGAAAACGTTTTCAATATCATGAAGGTCTGCCAATCTGGACCAACAGTATGGCAGGGGAAAAATCCCTCAGAATGACTGGACCCAGAAAACTGAAGATCCAGTGGGTCAAAGTATCAATTGTGAAAGTTACTGGAAAAAAACACACCCCACATTGTCCCTGAGTAGTCCATTAAGATTTTTATCACTGCGCATCTACTGTACAAATGTCAGCTTGAACAAGGAGTTGAGGATGAGCCACATCCTAGGAAAGAATGATGGCAAATCAATTCCTTTGGCCAGACAAATTTTAACGGTTGTTATGACAACAGATGGGATTGTACACGTTTATATATACCTAAATGGATGAGGCATTCACACCACAATAAAGTGAACACAACCAGTCCTTTAAAGTCTTACATTAAGACTGCTTCCAAAATCAGTAAACCAAGATTGTGAGGGAGACATTTATATCACAGTTACATTTTTTCCTTTGAGACAGAAATCCCATAGGTAAGATTATGTTTAGCTTTGGTTATTACTTACCTCAATAATCGGCAGAAAGGACCTAGAATAACTTGCACGCACAGGACACATAACTGAACTTTTAATTATCTGTACTCTAGTGGAAGGCAATTTCATGTGTAAGATGCTCATAATCCATTAGTCAAGAACATTCCGTGAACATGGACTATTGGTTGAGCATTGTGGGAAATGGAGAAAAACAGACAACATACTGCCCGACGTCAAAGAGTTTCAGAACTAATTGGTGCAATTAGTGAAAGGCACAAAACTGCACAAGATAGTGTATAATGATGTGTAAATGAGGAACTGTGTGGGTACATCCATTCATCCTTCCAACAGACACATATTGAGTACCCACTATGTTCCAGGCACTGTGCTAGGTACTGGGGCCAGAATGATGCACAAAACAGACTTGCCCCTGGCCTCATGGTGCTCATAGTCTCACCAGGGGACCAGCAACGAAGACAAAGGTAAAGCCGTGGTGAGACTATGTTAAGTCCAACTGGTGGGAGTGGGGTACTTGAGTGGAGAAGTCGGTAAGACACGTGAACTGTGTTCTCAAGGAAGAGGTAAGGTGGGAGGAGGTGGTCAACCAGAGGGTAGGGATAAAAAGAGGGAAAGACACTCCAGGTTGAGGGGTGGCCAATGCAAAGTCCCTGATGCAGAAAGAAGTGGCAAGCACTGGAGACTTGCTGGGGTGGATGTCCAACAGAGATCAGATCACACACAGCTGTGGGGTCAAAATGAGGGCGCTCAACTGAATTTGAAGGTACCAGAACTTCGTGGAGGCATTTTAGGCAGGGAAAGGCAAGAGGGGGCCAGGATCAGATACATTTTTTAGAGGATCACTTGAACTAGCGTGTAGAGGTCAGAGATTATACCCGTGGATGGTCAGAGAAAAGGAGTCAGCGAAATAGGGGATTAGGCTGGATGAACACATTATCTCAGCTCTCCCCTCTCGCACTGCCCACCGTGACTGGCATTACATGATCCAGGCACCTTCTGGAAGGCAAACTGATCAGAATGCATCAGGCAGGCGAGTTTTCTCTTACTAAGATGCTAAAGATGCTGAGGGGCTAGTGCTGGGCTACTGGCAGGCCACGGTAGCTAGTTTTTTGGTTTGTTTGCATTCCTTAATTTCCTTTAAGTCTTCCTAAGGAGGCCACTGCATTTTGAAGTTAAGCACCAAAGCATTTACCTCTCAAGGCAGGAGCAGCTTCATGGGTGTACAACCTATACCCCATACAGGGCCCCACACTTAAAAGGGTTCCATGCTTGGATTCATGCTCTACTGTGGCTGTCTTGAAATTCTTTTTCTTTCTTTCTTTCTTTCTTTTCTTTCTTTCTTTCTTTCTTTCTTTCTTTCTTTCTTTCTTTCTTTCTTCTTTTCTTTCTTTCTTTCTTTCTTTCTTTCTTTCTTTCTTTCTTTCTTCTTTTTCTTCTTTCTTTCTTTCTTTTTTAGAGAGAGAGAATATGTGGGGTGGGGAGGAAGAGGGAGAGAAGGAGGGAAAGGGTAGGGAGGGAGGGAGAGGGAATCTTAAGCAGGTTCCCTGCTCAGCACAGGGCCGGATGTGGGGCTCAATCTCACAATCCTGACATCATGTCCTGAAGCTGAAATCAAGAGTTGGATGCTTAACTAACTGAGCCACCCAGGCACCCCTGTCTTGAAATTTTTAATGATTTTTGGATCAAGGTACACTGACAATTAGGTAGCCTGATACATTAGGGAACCCTTTTGAGGACAGAATGGTCAGCTTCTTTCCCCTCTCTCTTGCTACTAAGGATACAAGGAGACCCCTCTTGGCAGGAGCACTATTGCATTATCTACACCCCTGCTCCTTGATACACCTCTCAAGACCTTCCCCAGAGGAAAACCGGAACAGGATCAGCACATAGATCTGTGCACTCCCTTAAGAGTGGGATGTGGCTTCAGGGAGAGCACCAGCCTGGGTGTTCCATAGGAAACTCTCAGCTCACATTACATGCCGGAGAGGACACCCATTAACAGTTAAATTGTCTCTTTGGCTTAATTTTTCTGTGCAAGCTCCCAAAGTGGTTTATTGCTAGATTTATTTTCCATAAGGACTGCTTCTGTAATAAACATTGGGATCTGGCTTTGGCACTCGGTGAACATATAACTTGATTAGAAAAATCATCCCTAAATCACTGCCTGGCCTGCCAAGACCTAGATAAATTCATATGGTCTTCAATGAAGTAGCTACCTGGTTGCTACACTCAGCAGAATATCAAGGGAGAATGTCTTCACTCTGACTTGATTAAAAAAAAAAAAAGACTACACACTCAGTTTAGCAAAATAGCCAAGAAATAATATTACTTTAAGCAGCGGGGCCACGTTCATGGCCTCTACCGTTTGGTCATCTTTACAGCCAACGGCAGATATAATACATTTGATGAGTTGTCATTTTTCCATTGCAAAAGGCAATAATCCTTGAAGAAAGTCAGAATTAAATTTCTATTTCTTGTTCAGGGTCATCGTGGTGGTAATATGTATAAAAATAGAGATGTAAGGGCTAATCTTTAAAAAAAATCTTCCTGTACATAGCTACTTAGTTCCAAATATAAATGTCCCCTCTTTTATTTCATATCATTCACTTTCCCCCTGCAAACTATCATTGCATATTAGCAATCGCCTCACAGGGTCCCCTCCCTTGACGCCAGCTCGCTGCTAAGACATCATTTAGTGCAGAGAAAAGACAATAGAAATTGCTGACACTAACGAATGTCAGATACTCTGTGATTTGCTACAGGAGAAAAGAAAAGTCAAAAAGCATTTGGAACAGGGACCCTGTACTCAGCACAGTGCGAGGCTCCTGGGGTCAGGAGCGCTGCACGTGGTTCCTGAGCTCCTAACGCATTTAAGGTATATTTTGGGGCCAAGGATAATAGACACCTAACAGTGGGACGAAAAGAGCTAAGAGTTGTGTCCCTGTGAATGCAGAAGGGGTTTAGGGAATAACTGCTGGCATCGAAGGGTGGACCGCAGTGGGAAGAGGGGAGGAAGACATGACTGAACAGGTGCTAAGGGACGCCCTGAGCTAAGTCACACACGCGTGTTCTCAGGTGTCTGTGCACTAGGGGGCAGCCAGGAGGAGAAAGTGGGACAACTGCTGGCCTCTCAAGGGACATTTTCCCCTGTCTCTCTCTCAACTGAACTAACAGATACATAATCCAAGTAGCTGACTACCGAGTTGGTTTTTTTTTCTTTAAATAAAAGACTAAGATTTTATTTTATTTTATTTTATTTTATTTTATAAGATTTTTATGTATGAGATGGAGAGTGAGAAAGCACAAGCAGGAGGAGCTGTGGAGGGAGAGGGAGAAGCAGGCTTCCCGCTGAGCAGGTAGCCTCATGTGGAGCTCAATCCCAGGACCCTGGGATCGTGACCTGAGCTGAAGGCAGACGCCCAACCGACTGAGCCACCCAGGCACCTCCCCCAGTTGTGTTTTTCTATAGGCAACCTCAGGGCAGGATTTTGCCTCCTGCTAATTCATGAAAAAGTTTCACATTTATTATTTTACTTGATGCTCAGTGATCTTTGAAAGAGTTCCTGTCTCCAAGATATGTCCTCCTTCCCTGAGGAATTCCTCCCTGCCCACTTGGATAAGCCCCAGTCCCATATTGGGGGGAGGGGGAAGGACATGCATTGCAGCTACCCTGGGACAGTCCTGCTTTGCACCTGTTGTCCCGGGGTGATTATTAGTAGAAACCCCCTTTTTACTTCCAAGCATATGCTGCTTTGAGCAGCTAAGTGCAGAGTCACCCACTCCCAACCCAGTCTCAGCTGACTGGACCAAGCAATAGCCACACCTGATCTTGACTGGGCCCATTATAGTCTCTCTCTGAAAAATGGAGACCTGGGACAAAGGAGCTATTTTATTAGTGTTGAATGAGAATTAGAAATGTGAGGTCACATGAAGTTGTGTCTGAAATGGACAGGAAATGTGAAACAGAGAATTCAGAGGAAGGATGAGACAGATCTGTTCAGGAAAAGAGAGCTAAGAGATCCCCATGACCCGAAAGATGGAGAGCAGCTCTCTGGCCCACTGGGCATCCCAGTTCCCGATTCCAGCACAATGAGGGGCCTTTCCCATTAATTCCTTCTACTTAGTTCCATTTTGTTCTTGAACTAGTTTGAGACAACTTTGTGCCTTGCAAGCAAGCCACTACTGACACAGATCAGTTCTAACAGCTCCGTACCTTGGGCTGTTATGACGGTAGCACATTTATAATATCAGCAGTACATATATATATTTCACAGATGAAACTCTCTTTTAAAAATTATGGGAAGAGGTTATGATGTAGAGTTCCTAAGATGGTATTTCACAAAGTTAGGGGCACCCAAATACGTCCCCTCTACTGAAATTGTTACTGTGTGTGGTATCATTATTACATGGGAAAGGAGATATATATTTTTTAAGATTTTATTTATTTACTCATGAGAGACAGAGAGAGAGCGAGAGAGAGGCAGAGACAGAGGCAGAGGGAGAATCAGGCTCCATGGAAGGAGTCCGACATGGGACTTGATCCTGGGACCCCAGGATCACACCCTGGGTCAAAGGCAGGTGTTAAACTGCTGAGCCACCCAGGGATCCCCAGGGGAAAGGACTTATTTTAACAGCAAAAAAGGGGGGCAGGATACTCACACAATTTGAGATTTGGCCTACTAAAAAAGTCTTTACATTGGAGTTATTCTCATTTTGGCTCAGGCCAAGCCTTCTCCCTAGGCATTGTCTACAGAATGGCATTTGGAGCCTCTACCTTAACCTTCTGAGCAGAGAGCTGTCTCCCCCCCGGGGAAGACATGTGGAGCAGTGAATGGTAGTAATGGTACGAGAGCCATAGGAGTAGGATTCAAGGGTTTGGAAGGCTGGGTTTCCCTCTGTACTTCATGGGGAATCATGATACCAACCCATCTCCCTTTGTTTCTGTTACAACTTTCTAGATGTTTTTCCCAAATCCCCAGGTGACCCCAAACCTACAAACCCAGAGAAGTCATTTGGGGTCATGCACAAAGGCGTGGCTTGTTAAACCAGGCCACCTGAACTCCAATCATCCTTTCTACTCTTCCCTTCTTCAAGGAGGGCTTTCTATCACCAAGAGATCCTGGGGTAACAGGCTTCCTGCAGGTCCCCTCTCTGTTTCATCTATAACATGTGGAGACTGGTCCTCTGGGAAGATTCTCCTCCTGATGGAGAAGTGAGGGGAGAGAGCCAGGAATGAAAGAACTGCTGCCTGCTGCACTGTGACTGTCATATGGGATTCTCATTTAAACCTCATTGCAACTCATGATACTGGTAACCATTGAGAAAAAAAATCATTTAAGCCACTTGCTTGAAATTCTAGCAAGTGAAGGAAATAGGACCAAATCTGCTGGATTCCAGGGCTGACAGTCAGTGGTAAAGTCATTTAATCAGGAGTCTGGAGATGCTGGCTCTAGTTCAGCTCCTACCAAAAAGTGGGCAATGTAGAGAGCCTCACCGAGTCCTAGTTTCTCATCTGTAAGGCTAGAGGTTGAACTAGTTGGTTAGGCAGTCCTCTCAGGACTAAAACTTCATAACTTTGACATAGACACTACACAAAGAAGAAAAAAGCATGTCACCCAGAAGACTTGCTTATTGAGATTTCCTTCAAATTATTTACCCTATTGCATTTGCTAGATAGAGATATGCAGCTTACCTAGCACTAGGATCTAGCTTTCTACATTTACGGCCTCAAGCACATGCAACACAGTTGCACAGCATTAATTTTTAAAAGACTGCCATACTTACATTCTATCATCACGAACAAATATTTGCTGAAATGTTCACCATGAGCATTATGTTATACTAGGAGATCAAATTTATTCTTACTCTGAAATGCTGTTGTATTTGGAGACCAAAGCCAAAGAGAAAAGAAAGTTAAAGCTAGAGGCACTGATGATGTGTTTCCATTCCCATTTTTCGGACCCCTTAAAGTCAAAATTGAAATACCGAGTCCAGAAAACAAAGCCTGCTAATGTAGCTTTACATAACATGATAAGCATTGGGAATGGTGAGGTGTCTGGTTAGCCAGGGTATACGTGTCACTTCAAATTATGTTATATTTTGAACAAAACTCAACATTGCCTTACTAAAGTTTTACATCATTCTAATTAATGCCCAATTCCCACAAAGAATTTGGAAATATGATGCTTCTCACACACAAATGTATTTGGGATGACTCCTTATCCTAATAGTTGACCTTTGAAATGGGTTTCAATGGCACAGGTCCACTTATATTCAGATATTTTTGGATAAATACAGGACAGTACTCTAAGTGTATTTTCTTCTCCTTATGATTTTTTTTAAAGATTGTATTTCTTTATTCATGAGAGACACACAGAGAGAGAGAGAGAGAGAGAGGCAGAGACATAGGCAGAGGGAGAAGCAGGCTCCATGCAGGGAGCCCGATGTGGGACTCGATCCCAGGACTCCAGGATCATGCCCAGGGCTGAAGGGAGGTGCTTAACCACTGAGCCACCCAGGAGTCCCTCCTTATGATTTTATTTATAATATTTTCTTTTCTTTAGCTTAGGGTATTGTAAGACTACAGTATATAACACATATACAAAATATGTGTTAATCGACTGTTTATTGGCAAGGCCTCCAGTCAATAGAAGGCCATTGGTCATAAAGTTCTGGGGGAGTGAAAAGTTATACACACATTTTTGACTGTGTGGGGGGGGTCAGTGCCGCTGAACTATGAGTTGTTCAAGGATTAACCGTATTCATCAACTGACACGGTTAATTTAATAACAACATTCCAATGCTTTAATCCTATTTCTTGTACTTAGGAGGCTTTCAACTCAAACCTATTTAAAACTGACTCCAACTGAAGAGAACTTTCTAGTTGTTAGGTACTCCTGTGAAAGATTCAAGGAGCAAAATATTAGAAGTTAACAACAATGGATCATCCCCACACGTCTGTTTTCTCTACCATCCCTGCTTCACACTGGCCTCAGGAGAATGAAGGATTGTCCCTAAGGAAAACTGAAGTGTCTCCTTTGCTTAGAGCCCTTTCTACAAGCCACAGTGCCATCACTTGCCTCCCTTCTTTGCCTCTCCTTGTTTCCAATTTCTTTTCTCTTCTTTTCCAGATTCTCTTCCTTTCTTTCATTTAAGTGATATTTATGTTCAACATGGGTCTCAAACTCACAATCCCAAACTCACTGACTGAGCCAGCCAGGTGCCCCTCCTCATTTTCAAATTCTGAGGCCTCTGCTAGGTTTGGGCCTGGGGATAGGGAGAATGACAAGAGCTCTCTGAGGCATATCTGGCTTCCATCCTGCCTCTGCCCTTACGTAAACCCACCCCAGGTGGCCGCATCTGTCTAGGCTGACATCCTCTCCCATCAGGTGGCCCACCTGCCATTTTCAGTTGAGTCTCGGATGCAAAGCAGGTGTTTTTCAGAAGCAGCAGGACTGGGTTCCATGAAGCTCCTTGGCTACTTCCCACAACACCTGTGGTGGATGGCCAGAAAAGCAAAACCCAAGCCCTTATCTCCTCAGGGTCGTTCCTATGCTGATGGCCAACGTGGGGAATAGACAGAGGACACCCACTGTTCTAGAATATGACAGCTGGATGTGAGCACTATAGTACAAATGTAAGAGAGAATGACTTGGTTCTGTAATAATTATGAAACTTTAGGGTGGGTCTGGTGTTCACGACTTAGAGAAGAAATCAACTTTTATTTTCAATAGAAAACTTGAGTACAGGTACCACGTGGTCCTGCTATGAGTATAAACATACACACAATTGATTGTTCAGTGCCCATCTGCATGCCATGTGAGCAGCATGTGGATATATGCCAGCTTTACCAGTAATCAGGAACTCCTGGGCCTTATGACCAGAAAGACATATCTGCACAAACCCCACTCTAATGCCACCTTCCAGCTGTGCATACCTGAGATTCTTAGAAGTTTCTCCTGTCTTAAATTTAGCTCTGAAAAATCAGTACTTCCCTTCCTCAGCTTGGACATAAGGTGGGAAAGCATTTTCTCTGGGATTTATTTTGATGAGTTATCCTTGATAAACTGAGTTTATACCCTGTTTCTTCAAGGGTAATATTTCAACCCTTTCTTCCCTTTTTCCACCAAAAGAGTACCCAGACATTTTTCATGATTTTCACCTGTGAAAACAAAGATGTTTGGTCTGGAGGAAAATCAGACGATTCAGCAGTTGAGCAAAGTACAACTGTGTTTTTTGTTTCCACGTTTTCCTTCCCCGTGTGTGTTACTTCATTATCAGATCAGAAAGATGAAAAGGCAGCGATGCCAAGTAGTCAGTGGCCACTGCCTCCCTGGCTAGAACCAGCCACAGGCATCCACAGGGCGAGGCAGGCAGAGCACTGCACCATGCAAGCCACGCCAGACCCCTCCACCAAGCCCCTCTCATCATACAAAGCCCCCTCCATGGATGCCAAGAAACAAATAACAAGGGTGCCTGGGGCAGAAAAGGATGCTTTCTCATTATTTCAAGAAGCACCACACTACATTGATACTTGCTTTCAAGTTTTTCTTGTGTCAGATGAATCTTTCAAGATATTAACTTATCGTGTCCACATAGCTGTCAGCAGCAAACAAAAAAATTATGGAAAATCTACTCCTTTCCCTTATTTCCTGAAACAACTGCCAAGCCTTTGTGTCCTAAAATAAATCTTTCCAGGGGGAAGGTCTTTTCATAGTGTCTGTGTGCTACAGAGGCCACCAGAAAGACACACTCCCTACATTAGGCTTAGGAGGTAAAGACATTTGGAAAATAAATGCAGTGTTGTCTTACCACCTCCACCTGGCAATGGGTGAGGAGGAAGGTTGCTAACTGGGCAGGAAAAAGGGGGCAAATGACTTTGCAGGGCTGGCTAGAGGATGGTAGTTCTGTTTTTGGTGGTGGTGATGGCCATGGTGTTCTCCAAATTGTGGAGACCTGGACTCCGTTTACAAGGAGTGGCCCCACCAGATAGGACAGATGTGTGACATGCTTAGAGTGGCTGAAACCAGTGCCCAAGCTTAGGAGGCTTGGCGGACAGCCCCATAAGCCCACCTGCAGAGTGTCTGCTTGGAGGCCATTTACTGAGACCCAGGAGACCCAGGAACCTCACCCAACTTTATGGGACTAGATGCACTCCTTAGGATTTATGATCCCAAAGTGATAAGAATAAATTTCACAGTAATTGCTGACACCAAGCCAATTTAATGTGATTCGCAAAAATTAGCAAGGTAAGACTTCCTATACTAGTGGGCCAGGGAGCAAATTTGTGTAGATGACATCTGTCATAGAGAATAAATAAACCTAGAGTCACATGGAAGGCTCAATAACAAATTACCATGGAGCCGAGCCATGAAATGTTATGCAGTCATAATCAGGGTTTTTTAAAGGATTTTTTTTTGCATATAACTTAAGAAATGGAAGCAATATACCCAAATATTAGCATTGGATTTCTTTATAAGGTAATAGCATGAGTAGCATACTTTCCCCATTATTTCTCCAAAATGAGAATAGACTGCTTTTACAAAAATATCAATCACTGGAATAAACATGATATTTTTAAAGAGCAGATCAGAGGAAGGCAAGACTATCACAAAACATTTAGAAGCCAGAAAGATTCTTGTCTGTGGTGATAATCCTGCCCATTCTTGTCTTCTCAGATGTGTATTCCATATGATGAGATTCCAGGAAGAATCCTTCTAGATAGCCCCTGAAATGAGGACACGAATTCATGGGGAAAACACGGGAATGAAGACACATTTTTCATTCTTATGCCATGCAAAATTCTGCAGGAATCCAGAATCGCATGGACTTCCATTTCCATAAAAGATTACAGCTAAGAAAGAAGAGCCAAAAGCCATCCATTACGTTCTAGACATGCAGATGATGCACTTTACCTTTTAAGGAGACAAGATTCTCACATCTGTAGCTCTGTGCTCCTCTCACATCTATAGTTCTGATACCATTACTGTCACTTAACTTTAAAGCTCTGATTAGAATGTGACTCCAGGTAAACTCGAAATTTTAGCAATTTTTTTTACAGTCTTTTGAATATTTCCTATGTTTCAACCCCTTCCTAGTATGTAGATGATCTGTTTCTCATTTTCTTCCTCTAAGAGGTTTATCTGTGCCTAGAGAAGCAGCTAGAACCAGGTACCCTGCAGACCCTCAGCGGGTCAGCACGCAAGGCAGCTGTTTCCACTTTCAGGATTAGCTGTCCACCCGCCACCTGCCCGCCTGGTGTCCTACCTGTAATACGACCCAGACTCGCTTCTGAAACAACACCTTGAATTGGCTCTTCTCAGACTTCCCTCCAAAGCCAGAACGAGACCAAGCCTTCTGAGAGAAGATAGGGCCAAGCTCGCCTCCCTCTGCCTTCAGCAATCTTCCATGGGGATAGAAAATTACACCCGGAGCAAGGTCCAAATCTGGATCTCGTTAGCTCAGACCCTCACCCCTTTCACACACACACTCCTGCAATTCTTACTTAGTGTCGTGCTTTCCTCGTGAAGGAGACAGTATGAAATAAAAAGGCTGAATGAAGAAGAACACCGCTGCCTATGATACACAACATAGCCCTGCCTTTGATGTGGATGGAAGTCCCTCTTCTGGAGGCATGAGCAGAACAATGGCACTTTTAGAATTTCAAACAAGGAAAATCATTTCACCTCCTGAAGGAGCACAAAGTATTACTTTGTGCCATAAGGAGAAAAATGTAGAATACATATAAAATGTCGCATATATTGGAAAGGCTGACCGTAAATTTAACATTCAAGCCAATTACAGTTAGCTATACTCTAAGTTTGTCTCCTCCTACTTTGAGGTTTTGCCTTCAGATTTTTAGTTGATCCACCTAAGGTAGCTATCTCTTTACCTGCAAGCTGCCTTGAATCAATCACTGAGTCCCTCTCTCTCTCTCTCTCTCTCTCTCTCTCTCTCGTCTTATTTTGCAACAAGAAGGTGTGTATTATAAGCAAATAAGTTTTCCCAGGCTGGGGCTCCCACAGTCCTCATCAGGAGAAGTCTGAGCAAAGCAGCAGATGCCTTTACAGTTCTGAGAGCCAGGAACGCACTTAAAAGGCTTCGGGATAAAAGGTGTCCAAGTCCAGACTGCTGTTATTATGGTGATGAAAGGCAAGGGGCCTGCTAGCCGGCTTTGAAATTGCAAGTAAAAGACAACCAGCACAACACAGAGTGCAAAGCAGGCCCCCCAGAAGGCCGACCAACAAAGCCATTTGTAAGTTCATCCCCAGGCCCAGGCTGCAGTGGGGTCTCTACAGCTGAACCGCGTTGTTGTGAAACCAAAGAGGCTTTCCCACTAGCAAGAAAAGCCTGTCCTGGGAGATCTGAAGGGGATCCTCCATCACCTCCTGCAGAAAGGAAGTCCCCAGGGAGCTGGGTGGGGATGGGGGGACACCGGGGTGCCTGAGGCCACCACACCTTCAAGTGCTGTGGCCAGACCCACCTGAGACCTCTTAAAAGTAGGATTTGCTGATACTTTCCAAATCACGTTCCCAAACACATACACACACCATCACCACCACCAGCTGCCCTCCCAGTGTCCCTGGAATGCTTTTCAAATAAACAAATACCCGTGCAAAGTTCTAGTTTTAGGCTAAAGGTTCTTTTTTCCCCTCTAGAGCTGCTCTGGGGAAGCATATCAGGGCTTGATAAGATGGAAGACAGGATTTAGAATGAGAACATTTTCTTTTTTATCACATTCTTCTTACAGAACGCAGGCTCCAGGGGCATCTGGGTGGCTCAAGTGGTTAAGCGTCTGCCTTTGGCTCAGGTCATGATCCTAGGATCCCAGGATCTAGTCCTGCATTGGGCTCCCTGCAAGGAGCCTCCTTCTCCCTCTGTCTGTGTCTCTGCCTCTCTGTATGTGTCTCTCGTGAATACATAAATAAAATCTTTAAAAAAAGAACGAGGTGAATCAATTTACTTTGTGCCTCAGTTTCCCCATTTGTAAAATGGGAACCACAGCACACCCACCCCATGGGTTGCTGTGAGAAGTTAATACTTGTAAAGCACTTAGAACAGTGGCTGGCAAATATTAAGTCCTATATGAGTGTGTCCATTCCTCTCATTTTTATTACTAAGATGCATATCAGTAAAATGATCTGGAGCCAACACTGGTCATAGAGGAGCTGCCTTGAGCAAGCTGGGGAGGAGGGGGTCTTGCTGGAGAGCCCCTGCTTCAGATGATGTGCCATGATCCTGCCTTACTGCTGCAATACTGTTGATTCCACAGCTCAGTTTGTGGAAAGTCAAGAAATATTTCGGGGCAAGCATGCAATTAGTATTAACTTTAATATTAACTCTCACAATTAAATATACACACACACACACACATTTCAGAACACTGCAAGCATTTGGTTTTGATGGGTTTAAGTCAAGGCTTGGGGGGAACTGGGGAAAAGACAGCCAATCCGGTTTAGTGGCTGCTACTGATTAGAATGCCACACGCAACAGAATAAAAAGGCAGGAGGTGAGGTACAACTCAATGCAGAAAAAGAAAAGGTGGAGTACTAACTCGCTGAGATGATTCAATTTTCATCAAGTACCTTTGAATGTCAAGTTCTGCCTGAAGAGAGATCAGCATGCACTGCAAAGCCTGCATGATAGGAGAAAAAGAGAGAGAGAAAAGATAGAAAAGAAAAGGGTGAAAACATGAAGAGACAAAGAACAGGTTGACCAAAATGGACCGACCATCTATTCGTTCATGATGAAAACATAGGTACAGTTAACCCTTGTTCCCCTCAAGGAAGGAGAAAGCGGTGACAGTCCCAACCTTATGGTTTAGAAAGAAATGCTGAAAGCAAACCCTGAGTGACAATGAGTTTTCCCTGAAATATCTTGCCACAGGCAGATATTTAAATTCACCTTGTCATTGGAGAACATGTCACATTGGCCAATCGTCCTGAGGTTGTCCCAAGGCTGCAGGAGAGCTATCAGAGCTTGCCAAACCACACTGAAATACCTTCCTTAGGCTGAGTGCAGTTTGGTGGTGAACCCAGCCCGCCATCTTGATTGGCACTGGCCATTGGGCTTCTCTACAAAGACTGGCCTGTGAGCACAGTGCTCTGTGCCTCTGCTCCGCCACTCAGCTAACAAGACTCTTATAAATAGACCCAAGGTGAATACATAAAGAAACAGAAGATCAGGATTACGGCTAAGGGAACTAATTCTACCACTGAAGCCTGGGTAACCCTGGAGTATATGCCTCAGTTTACTATGCATCTGTTGCCAGTATTTAAATATTTCAGTTCTTGTTGAGCCACTGATGAATAATTTTTGACAACTTTATTTTTTAAATATTTGTTAAAAACCAATGGTGGAAAAATATGTTTGTGTTTTAAGAAACAAAAATTTCCATAGTCCTCATGAACAAAGGACTTACTCTCGAATCCAAAATCAGCCAGTGAGAGCTGAAGGCAGGGTCTCAGAGAAATATATCTGTACACCCACGTTCACAGCAGCATAATTCACAATGCCAAGAGTGGATAAACCCGATTGTCCACCAATGGATGAATGGATAAACAAAATATGGTATATTCATATGACAGATGATTATTTGGCCTCAAAAAGCAAAGAAATTCAGACATATGCTGCAACATGAATGAGCCTTCAGAATGCTACATGAAGTACAAAAAGATACGCCCACTGTAAAAGTCCATTTATATGAGGTGCCCAGAGTAGTCAATTCATGACAGAAAGTCAAATGATGGGCACCAGGGAGGGGCTGGCAGGAGAAGGGGATGGGAAGGTGTTGATAAATGTGAGCAGAGTTTCCATTTTGTAAAAGGAAAAGCGTGCTGGGGATTGGTTGTACAACACTGTAAGTGTAATTACACTGCTGAACTGTACACTTAGAAAATGTTTAAGACGGTAAACTTTATGTCACAAATATTCTACCACAGTTAAAAAGAAAAAAGAAAGGCACCTGCAGGGAGCCTGCTTCTCCCTCTGCCTGTGTTTCTGCCTCTCTCTGTGTCTCATGAATAAATAAATAAAATCTTTAAGAAAAAAAAAAAGGAAAGAAAAAAAGGGGGATATCGGCCAGTGAGATGTCCTGGCTTGACGGCTACTTCATCCATGACTGCAGGTGCACACAGATATGTCCATACAAATGACCAACATATAGGAGGCCTCTAAGTCTCGCCATAATTGCATTATATGATATCCGTGATCCATACCACCATTATAGATACAGAGATGATACTATATATAGTATGTGTTTTTCTTTTATTTCTGAATGATTTTATTTTATTTTATTTTTTTTAATTTTTATTTATTTATGATAGTCATAGAGAGAGAGAGAGAGGCAGAGACACAGGCAGAGGGAGAAGCAGGCTCCATGCACCGGGAGCCTGATGTGGGATTCGATCCCGGGTCTCCAGGATCGCGCCCTGGGCCAAAGGCAGGCGCCAAACCGCTGCGCCACCCAGGGATCCCTCTGAATGATTTTATATTAGTTAGAACCCAGTTTCACTTATCGGACACAAATCTCTGTAAGAAAAAGAACATTTGAGTACAGATGGCTACATCCTAAAGCCAAAAGATAGGTCTCCCAACAAGAACTGTACTAAAATAGTCTACCCAGAATGCTTTCAGAGGTGGGATATAAAAAGGAAAAGAACTCGAAGGGACTTTTAAGAGAAAAGGAGAGTGACACCATTAGAAGAGCTATTAGCTAGAATGACCTCATAAAAGCCCTTTTCTGGGTAAATATATTCTCCCCAGAAAGGTGAGGGTTGCTGTAGGGCCTCGGATTCTTTACAGGCTTCATCAGCTATGAAAGAAATCTCCTGAAGTAGATCACAAATAATAAAGCCCTGTAGGTGCATGATAAATAAAAGTGCAAGATAAAAACAGGATGATATATTTGAAGAGCTGTTGTCGACACGAAAGGGGGAAAGCACGCAGAAAACCAAAGCTGGCATCACAATGAGATGGGGAGTAAAATGGGCCCAGGGTCTCTACCCTCGGAACCCAGGAAATTGAGAGAAACAGACAGAGAGAGAAAGAGAGAGAGGGCCCTGCCCAGTGGGGGTGGAGAACAGAGAGCTACAGTAGGGGAGACCAGCACCCCAACAAAGAGGCTGCCAGCAGGGCAGACACCCCAACCTCTCTCTGGATGGGGGACTCTCAGCAGAGGATGAGATGCAAGAGCTCCCACGTAAAAGGGGCTCCAGAACTCTTGAGGCCACAAGAACCTGAGCTCTATAGCTCTATAGACAGATACATTGTCCCGGGATTACCAAATTAAACTCACAGAAAACATCCTCACTTCTCAGCAGGTAGCGCTGCTGAGCAAAATGTTTGGAGCTCCACTGACCTACTCTGAGTTAAATCAAGTGTGCAGGGACGCCTGGGTGGCTCAGGGGTTGAGCGTCTGCCTTTGGCTCAGGTCATGATCCCGGAGTCCTGGGATCGAGTCCTGCATCGGGATCCCTGCAGGGAGCCTGCTTCTCCCTCTGCCTGTGTCTCTGTGTCTCTCAGGAATAAATAAACAAAATCTTTTTTAAAAAAAATAAATAAATCAAGTGTGCAGAACTCAGAAGTCTGATTTACAGATTTGACCATAAAATAGAAAATTGTCCCTTAAAAAACAAAAAATTCAGTGTGGGAATGGGGTAGTAGCGTCTCTGAGTCACTTTGGAGGATTATCATGGAGATCAGTGGTTTATGGTCATCACAAGGCTATGTTAACTGAGGGAATGTAACCAGGGAAAACGCAAGACTCACCACCTCAAGGGAAAAGCTGTGGTGGCAATCATCATAATGCCATAAAAATTAAACAGAAGGACGTTTTGATAATTTCAAAGGCCCCCTAGTAAATCCAATGGCTATCATTAAGAGGAAAATAGTCAAGTGAAACTACAGAGGGGCTTGTTTCATAGAAGGGTGCTTGAGATCTCTTCCAAAGGCTAGTGTAGCAGGAGAAGAAACAGGCTCAAAGATTTTCTTCCCAAGAATAAAAAAAGAGAGTGCTGATGAGCCGGAGAAGGGCACATGAGGAATAGTAAGTATTGAATGAATGCCTTTCGTTCTATCTCTTTCTGAGTTTTCTAGAATAAAGATAAATATATAATAATAATAGGGAAAAGAAGGAGAGTGTTGGTAAAGTGGCAAAAAGGAAATGTAGGTCCCTCAGGAGTAAGAATGAGAGAGAAACTATAAGGGACTTTGGAGATTTGCTGAAACTGGAAAGCTCTCCAAAGGTTCCAGTTTTGAACAGAAATTGAAGATTTTCTGATACTCTTTCCTTCCAGTCAACTTTCGACTATTCAGAGGGGTAATTTAAGCAGTTTGAAGACTAACTGTGGTCAAAGAAAATGCATTCATGAAAAAAAATGACAAGATCTCGTGAAAATATGTCTGTATTAGGAGTTCCCCAGAGTTTGTAATTATACAGTAATCACTGAGCTGTCCACCGTTATCTTCTCCTAACAAGAACATCTAATTGCCAGAGACTTAACTTAGAATTTTCTTCATGTTTCTAAATTTATGGACCCGTATTTCCTCTTCCTCCTCTCTCATTGCCAACACCCTTGTTCTTTATTTGACCAATGGAGAATTATCAGTATTAGTTTCCACTTAGTTCAAGATTCAAGGGATGCAAAGTGCTATTTTTATCCAATTTCTGAAAGCCTTCTGTCCCCTGCTCTTGGAACCACATAGCAGCTATTTAATTTCTGTAAGCCTGACTTTCCTTATCTGGAAAGTGAGGACAATAATAGTATTTACTTCACATAGTTGTTATGAGGATCAAATGGGAGTGAGGCATGGAAACCAAGAGGCACAATTCCTGGCACAGACTAACAAGGCAAATGCTAGGAACTTGAAACTTTTATTAAAACAACTGCATTCCCCCAAAGATGCTTTACTTACACTAATAAGGCAATAAGTATCTAATGCCTTAAAATTTTGCATTTCCTTTTGGTTCAGCCATTCTATTCCAAGCAACTGACTTTAAAGGAAATAATCCACAACAATCCACAAGCGTGCACGCAATGGAATCCACCAAACTAAGCAACCACTAACAATGACGAAGAAGCAGACCCTGTAACCACACAGAATGAAGCTCATACATAGAATTCAGTGGGGAAAATCACCGAAGGTAAAATGACGTGTGTTTGCATTTCCTTAAGTCTGTATTCCCGGAAAAAATAGGACATACACCAAAATGTTAATCCCCATGGGTTATGGGATTGTGATTTTTTTTAATTTTTTTTAATTTATTTATGATAGTCACAGAGAGAGAGAGAGAGAGTCAGAGACATAGGCAGAGGGAGAAGCAGGCTCCATGCACCGGGAGCCTGATGTGGGATTCAATCCTGGATCTCCAGGATCGCGCCCTGGGCCAAAGGCAGGCGCCAAACCGCTGCGCCACCCAGGGATCCCTGGGATTGTGATTTTTCACTCTTAATCTGTTCTTTCTAGCATTTCTAGAATATACATGTATTACTTTTGTACTTAAAAAAAAAGATTTTTTTTCAAAGTTGCCTAGGATTTGGGATTTGTGCTTGCTTTTCTGATTCATTTCTTCCTCCCCCAAAATGAAGCACTGCGATGTAATGAGCACTGGGTGTTATATGCAACTGATGAATCACTGAATTCTACCTACAAAACTAATAATATCCCATATGTTTATTAATTCAATTTAAATACATTTTTAAAAATGAAGCAATGAATATGATATAAACAGCTACAGATGAATTTAAAACAAAATCAGGGGCACCTTGGTGCCTCAGATGGTTGAATGTCTGCCTTTGGCTCAGCTCAAGATCCTAGGGTCCTGGGATCCAGCTCCAGTCTGGCTCCCTGGTCAGCAGGGAGTCTGCTTCCCCCTCTCCCTCTGCCCTTCCCCTGCTTGTACTCTATCTCTCTCTCTCTCCCTATCAAATAAATAAAATCTTTAAAAAATAAAAAATAAAACAAAATCGGAAAACAAGATTTTATTCACTTGATAGTCTTAAAAATGGGAAGAAAATAAGATAATATCTAAATGCAGTCTTTTTATCAACTTGTAAGCTTGTCAAACACTTGATTAAGTATCAGTTGCACCACGAGGGGGCGCCTTGAACCTAAAGCGTACAATAAATGTCCCTAGCATGATGGAAAGAAACAGCTGAAATCCCAAACTTTGGTGGCAACACTCCATACTGATGGCTTTGAGTCAATCTTCATCTCTTCAAAATGCCCCAGAGTCCCTTGTACAGTGCACTTTGGCTGTCTGTAACCAGTAAGAAAAAAGCCACAACAGGGTGACCGTTTGTGTCCTTAACACCAATGACTGCAGTGAGTTGATTTCTGCCAAGTCTAATAAGTTGCTATCGAAGAAACAAAAATTAGTAGCTCCTGTGACACAAAACAAAGAACACAACAAAAGCAAACATTGGGGAAGTTATCTCCGAAGTAATTCTATCCTAAAGACACACAATTCTGGGGCACTTGGGTGGCTCAGTTGGTTAAGTGTCTGCCTTCTGCTTAGGTCATGATCCCAGGGTCCCTGCTTGGTGGTGAGTCTGTTTCTCCCCCTCCTATTCCCCCTGCTTGTGCTTGTTCTTTCTCTCTCTGTAAATAAGTAAATAAAATCTTAAAAAAAAAAAAAAGACACACAGTTCTATCAGTAACTTGGGGACTAAAGCACTTTCAGGTTATTTGGGGTAAAAAACAGTTGCTAACTCCATTGAGAGACCCAATTGTAACATAATTCCTTCCTAAAAATATTTAAAATATTAAAGATGGAATAAAAGGTAGCCTTGTGAGACTTTGTGAGTCATGTTCAGTTTTATAATTAACAATAATCTTAAAACAAGATAGTCTGAGGGACTCTCGAGTAAACAGACAAACAAACAAACAAACAAACAAAAAAGCTACACTATCTCAAAAAGAAAAAGATTCAGGGCAGAAATCCTAGGAATTTGGAATTTCCTGAGAATTCTAAGTAATTCTACAGTTAATTTAGGACAGTGATTGGGGGGGATCACTTTTGGAGAGAGAGAACTGGCCTTGTCAGGTTCAAGTTCAACTCTCATAACGTCTTGTGCACCTCACCTTGGAAACGCTGCCTCGGTTATGTGTCATGTGCAGTTCCTCATCCTTAAAGTAGTTAGATAATATTTATGTTACAGTTTAGTTATATGAAATGAGATTACTTCTGAAAACATGCAAATCTGGGCCTAGCAAACAAAAACGCAATAGCTGGCTTACTAATAAGAGCCTGAGAAATATTAGGATGGCCACACCTCCTGTGCTAGTCTGCCCTCAAGGGAAGTGTCTGAACCCCTCTGGACCCCAATGGAGGTAGGGAGTCTGATGTTTGAAAAATAGAAAACAACTAAATTTGTCAACTTATGCATAGAGTGGAGTGTTGGCTTTCAAAGTAGTGAGTTTGCACGGTTACACAGTTATTTCTATGACCTTGCCATGGCCTCCAAAAACAGATCGCAAAGTATGCCAGGAAACCTGCCCCACTCCGGGCAGACGCCCAGCCAGTTCACGCTCTAGCCACACCCATTTGTGGCCAGTGTTCCGACTGGGGCAGCCTGTGGGACAGCAGCTGGGAAACACTGTAGTTATTAACCCTAGTCATTGTTCTTCAATTCTGGTGTTTCAAACTCCACCCTTCTTAACTCACAGAATATGAGACTAAATGATGCCACACATCTCTGAGAGATCTGAAAAGGTTAGGTCTCATGCAAACGGAAGGTGGCATTAGGATAAACAAATGCACCGGCTTCCTAGTTACAAGATGACCGAGATGACGGAGATGACCCTTGTAGATCTTAGAGGGCTTTCCTAAGAGGTCTTTCCTCCACATTCCTGCTTAACAAAGAAGGAAAAGGAAGTGAAGTGCCCCACATAGTGTTATATGAAATGTCTGGGAAGAGTTAAGCCAGGTCAGCCCCCATAAAGATGGCAGGTATCTTGGAACTGCCACAACCAAATGCAATCTATGGACATCGGGATGACCAGTTCCTTGAGAATTCCGCTGATTTTTCTTCCATAGCACTTAATGCTACCTGGCACATCAGATATTTCACTTACTTGCTTGTTTCTTGTCTGTGCCCTCTTACTCCCCAAGTAAGCACTAGGAAGGGCAGGGATCTCTCCAGTGCTCAGACTTCACTTCCAGAATGAACAGAAAATCTGGAAGGAGGGAGGCACACTGGTGCTCTGGGAGCCTTGGCTTTGGCAGACAGCTTGATTTAAGGGCTTATCTCCTGTCCCTAAACTACTTCAGATGCAAGGAGTTCAGGCGCCAGGAGCCGGCCCAGAAACTCACTAATGCTCACATCATCTTCCCCAGCCAACCTGCAGGACTGTCCCTAGCCATGGCTCACTCTCCCTCAAGAGCATTCCAACTCATCACCCTGACTTCCTGCATGCTTTAATGCTTCTTGGCTACTCTCACACCTTCTTGGAAGGAGGAGAATCTCCATCTGATATGGAATTTCTGTTTGGCAGAGTTTTCTTTCCCTTCAATTTCCACCAAAACTTTCCTCCTCTGGAACGTTAAAACTCAAGGGAAGCAAAAATAGTTAAAACCCCTAAAAAGGGCCTCTGAACCCCAGGTTTCTATTTCTCCTTCATTATTCCAAATCTCTGTAAAACACTCCATCCTTGCCTCGAGAGCCGTTGCTGCAAGGGAGTGATGCTTCCTGCTGGGATGGCAGTGCCTCCACTGGGCCATGATCTGACCAGGCCTTGCTTTAGAAGCAGCCTCTTTGCACTTGAAATGCGACCAAAGGTACAAATTTAATAGGGAAGAAAGAGGGGATAACTGAATTTTAATAAGTAGGAAGGTAGGGTAAAAAATGGGATCTTTTACTGAAACAAGTTGGGAATGCACTGCACTTTTGATTTTTTCTTCTCCTAGAGAAAAGAGCCACAGAAACTAGAATCCCTTCAATCTGGACCAATTTGCCTCTGAAGCAAGGTGACTTACACCACCCAGACCAGCTAAAAGATGCCTCTGAGCATCTTGTCTTCCCCTACCTACAGTGCAGGAGCACTGGCCTTTGCATACCTCTACTCCAGAAATTTCCAAAATGGTTGGAGATGATATACATGGGGGCATTTGCAGAATAACAGCTCACGCCATTCTGTAAGGGAGACATGAGGCTCAGTGGTCCAGAAAGCACTATGCAGAGAGTTGGAGTCTCGGTTCTATAAGCTTCTCCGGGCACTCAACATAACTCAGGCACCTGTCTGGTCCTCAGTTTCCTTATGTGTAAAATGAAGAGTTGGATTCAAGTTCTATGGCTGACCTCAGCTTTGGGTTGCTGAGGCATACTGTCTCCTAACACCCGTGGCCACAGCAGAGCACTCTACTCACAGTCATGACTGAGGAACGCCGAGCGCGTAGGCCAGAGCTCCAAGCGCCGGTGGGGAGAACCTGGCTACAGGCCTAGGTTCAGTGCTCCATCACCGCTCGACTTTGAATAAATTACTTGAGCTGACCTTGGGCTTTGTATTGGGCCCGTTAAACCACTAACATTCACTTTCCCTCTCTGCAAAACAGCAACAACCATCCTGCCTGCTTCACAACATCACCAAGAAGTACAAGGGGAAGTAAATTGGACAAAAGTCACTGTTGAGTGTGAGGCTTTAATAATAATAATAATAATAATAATAATAATAATAATAATAAAGTAGTGTTTTTCTTAACAAGGAGTTGGAGGCAGGCAGCAGGCACACACAGATAAGAATTCTTAGAATGTTCTGCTGCTGAAGGATGGGGTCTGGCTCTGTTTCACTCTAGGCCACTTAGCTGCTGGGATGGAAGGCCTTTCAACATGCAGCCTCAACTCATGAGCAAACAAAGATTATGGTGGTGGATGTTAGCTTCCTATCCACAGCTGGGGGCCTGGGCCCTGACACTTGCTGTCCTGAAGCCCTAAGGCCCATCTGTTGTGGGGCTGCAACCTCCCTGACCCCAAGGCGAGCTGCTATTCTGATCTCTGATTCTCTGCTGCCACATATGTGCTGAGCTCCTGGGACTGGGCTCAGCCACCCGGCCAGCCCTCTTCAGCCCATATCACCCAAGAGCTCAGGGCTGGAACCTGGCCTCATTTCCCTCATTTCTGGCCTATCAGTCCCCAGAAACAGCCAAATATACTTTTGGGGTTGAAAATTATTGTGAAGGTCGCGGGGCTCCTAAAAAAAAGAAAATTATTGTGAAAGCTATAAGCTTTATTGGGAAAAATGCCTTCTTACACAAATACTATTCTTGACAGTGTCATTTCACTGCTAACGTCAATTAAATAAGTGAGTGGTGCCATTTCTCAAATTCAAAGATGGATTGATATTATTTAAACAGACAAGGGCCATCATCAGTTGCTAGTTTGTGCAGTAAAACATTATAATTATAATTAATACAATGTAACCCGGGCCATAATTACAAATTAGTATTTTTAACATTGCAATTAAGGAAAATAATCTGGTGGAGCAGAAAGAAAACAACCCAGCTAGAGCTCTCTAGCATGGTTTCGAAGCTACGAGAGTTCATACATTCTTCCAGTTGGATGAATGGATGTTTGTTGTCATTTTTAACATCCAGTTAAATTTTTTGTTCATAAAACAAGTAAAGATTTCAATCTTTTGAAACAAAAGATTGGATTTTAGGAGTTCTTGAAGAAGTGTAATATGCATCCCTGATTATTACAATGAATTAAAATAGAACGTGCACACATAACAATTCAACTCTAAGCAGACTTTGCTAATTGTCTGAAAATAGCAGGAGCAAAAAGTTGAAAACAGTCTCCAAATACACCAACAGCCTCTGGCCCTACAGTGAAAAACTGGGAGAGCGAGATCAAGAGAGAGAAATGAGCCCCACAGCAAAATTATAAGTTGCATAGCTCCTGTTCACCATCATCAGTATAGAATTTCTGGACCTGCGGTGCAAATCACAGTTCAAAAATGATCAGCGGGGCCCTGGCTGATGCTATTAAAAGGCTCTCAAAAAACAGTTCAGATTATCAACTGCCCTTCCAGGAGAAGTGCCAAATAAAGTTACCGCAGAACCTCTCTGACACTCTTCCCATTAAAACTTCACAGAAATAAGCTGGAAATCTATGATGGAACAAACCCAGTGAAGAGTGGGCTGACAGAGAAAGGAAAACAGACATTGTTAACTCACAGGCAAAAAATTCAGTGCCATCGTAAAGGTGGTGTTTCACCCTAAGCGAGCTCCAAATGGGGACTGGGGTGACATTATGAGTTCACAGGCATTTCCATCTGGACTGTCCACCTAGGCTGTCCCATCTCCTGTCCTTCAAAGCAGCGGGTAGGTGCAGTACTGAAATGTCAACCCCACGGCATTAAGTGGCTTTCTTTTCTCTTCTCTGAAGGATGTCTGGTTCAGCAGTTGTGAGGTGGAGTGAGAGGAAGGAGAGACCCTCCAACAGGGAGCAAAGAGGAAATCACATCATTGAGATGAGCACTCCCTGTTGGTCCAAGCACATGGGAGCAGAACATCTCTCTCCTCTTCCATCTGGAAGAGCCAGGAGGAGGCTGATGTGGGTCTAAGGCTGATGTGGAGGTAATATAGGGTCATTCTCAGACTTTCAGGGAGGCCTTGACAGTATTTTCACCCGTTAGTGCTCACTGTAGAACCCCACAAGAAATTGGCCAGCCATCATCCTCCTACCCTGCAATCCCTGCAAAGCTATACCCCCTCATGCACTCTCAGGCATGAGGGTCGAGGACGAAGTTGACAAGGTTAATTTATAATTTTTAAACTATTTGCTCCATGGTATTTCAACTCGTAGCCAGGAATGTCTGGCAGGGAAGCTCCCTCTTTTTGACCTTCTGACTCCCTCTTGTAATTTACCAAGTTATCATGATGACCTTCGACTTCCTTCCCAAAGCTAATAAATCCCACTTGCATATGCATTACTAAAGCACAGCACGGTTCCTCTGCCTCTGGGAATGGTAACTCACTCTGTTACACAAAAATGCAGAACAAGAATAACCTCAATTCTTCATTTACTCCTACTTTGACAATGGCCTTCTCAATATATGGCTGACTCTGAGATGTCACTGCAGAGCTTTCAAATCCAGCGAGGAGGGCAGAGTTTAACCAGATAGAGCATTTAAATGGTTGGCATGAGAAAACATTGTATGTTTTAACGGAATGGCAGTGCTCTGGCCACCATAATCTAAAATAGGCAGATCAGAGCCCATTTATGAGAGGGTAAAGCACTGATTTTAAGCCTTGCAATTAATGGCATGGAAATGCAAGACTATTATGTGGCCCATGATTATTCCGTGTGGAATGCTGGAAACAAGGCAGACTTTCTATGGACGCAATCTCTTTCAAGGATTATCTCAGTGAGTCACCTCTCTGCCCTATTCATAATGCAGCTTTTAGATCAGCTGAAGAGACTTATGAGGCAAGTGTAATCCAATGTTTGGCTCCGCTGTGGATTTGTCTACTGCCTTCTTTCCCAGTTCAGTGGAGCAAAGGGTGCTGCAGAGGGGGAAGGCAGGCTTTGTCCACACAGAACAGTCACATTGATGGCCAGCATTCGCCACCCTGGGATGAGGCATAACAACTCAACTGGGCAAGCGATCCATCCCAAGGGCAACCAGAAGGCCCATTCCTGGCCCTGGGCTACATTATACCCCCAAGCAGGAGACCATAGGTCTTCCTATCACATTACCACCAACATGTGTAGACTCTTAAGCTTTTTATTAACCAAAGGGCAGGGTCAGCTTTGTGAGTGGGCACGGCAGTGGCTTATGGCTGGGCTGTGGGGGAAGAGGGTGATTTCATGGAAACTAAGGAGCCATCTTGTTCCAGGAACACCACCTCAACCTCCCAGCTGAACCCTGGAAATCCACAGGTCTTTGATTAGCTAAGCAGGGGCTTTGGACTGACTCCATTATTAAAAGTGCAGAGACCCCTGGGGAGAGAGACAACAGCAGTCTTATCTGATAGACTTGGTATCAATAATATAGTAAAACCTTGTAGAGAGGAGATTTTGATAGGATGCAAGAAAAGGGATCCAGACATGAAATGAATTGTGCAAAGGCAACTGTTCCTTACTTCATGGTCTTCCATGAGTTCATGAGCCTAGAACACAAGGTGAGGAAAAATCCTGTATTCTCACTGGCTCTCCAGCTCCCCCTCTCCTATAGGACGAATCTCCCATTTCACACTGGGCAATAGGCTCAGATCATGGTTGAGACTCTGTTGGTGTGTCTCCTGAGCACAGTGGTGGAGCACACCTGCAATCGCCTAACACTGTCAAATGACCAAACAGATATGGAGACACACCCAATGAACTTGGATTTTGCTAGGAAGGGCATGGCTACAGAGACTTTAAGAACTCTAAAACAGAATGAAGCCCAAGGCAGGGAAGAAAATGAAGACTCTTGAAGGGAAGAAAGGAAGCCAGACAGGAAACCAGAGTTGGATTTCAAAGTCACATATCTACTCTTCCAAAAAATAACAGTTGAAATACATCGCCCAATGCAAATGATCAACCATAAAAGTCACCTATCTACTGCAAGCTAGATCCCGTGAATATAGGAGGACAGGATTTAGAAACAAGGTTCTGTGAAATTCCTTTTGTTTCAATCACTTAACCTCATGCTCACAAGAACAAAGCTGAGACTCACCAGCATACCACAGAGGAAATACATATCCTATTTCAAGGTCAACTACTAATGAGTAAAAAGAATTTGCTGCATCTCTCCAGAGATGTCAAAAATTAAATAATAGAAGCAGAGTTCCCTTGATTCTCCTCTGAAGGAGAGTATTTACTCGTGTTTTATGGCTTGGGTAGTCTGAACTGGTCATGAAAACACATCAAAAGTCTGTAATCAATACCAAGACCTTTTAAAAATACTAACAGGCAAGATAGGCGTATCTACCGTACTGTCTCAGAACTAGAACATAATGCATGTTTGTCTTTACAACAATGGAAATCACACTAAGTATCTTTTCTGGTAGTTCGTGATCTGAATGGGATGGCCTCCCCTCTCCCTAAGTTCCTAAAGACACCTCCACAGCAGCTACTGGAATGACACGATATTTAAGAAGAGTATCGTTCAGTGTTGATGTCATCATTGTTTAGAAGCCAGGTCACAGTTTTAAAACCAGGAAGCATCTGTAGCATATAAAATTACTTTTAACTTCTGAGGCTTCTAGGCCTAAAGCCAAAGGTAATGAGTTACCTCAAAAATCTTTTCTTTCTTTACAAAAAAAAACTATTTGGGGGCTACGGGGTGAAACAAAAGTAATTTCCAGCACCTCACCCAGGGGTGAAGAGTAACCACCCAATGTGCCTGCTTTTCATCTCTTCATTTTCCGTTCCCTGACTTTTCTTCCAGGGCCAGAATTCTCTTCTTGCCCCCATTCTGCATCCTTTCAACATCATTTCCCAAAGGCCTGCTCTTCAGCTCTGGGGGCTAGAGGCATTCACAAGCTTTTCATTACTGCTTATATTTCTTTTCTGCTGACCATGATGCATGTGAACTTGCCAACAGTCTACTCAGGAGGGAGATTCAATTCTTTTTACGAAGAAAAATCATTTGGTACTTTATTTCTCCATGAAGCGCTCATCATCGAAAGAAGTTCAATGCATCCAGCAAGTGACTCATTCTCCTTAATGGCTTTCAGACATTGGCAGGCACATTCCACACTCCAAGCAGAGAAGGTAAGACCGCCTCGGGTTATTGGAGGAGGTTACATATCAGTGTGTCTCGTAGAACAAGCTGACTGGGAGCAGGGGCCTGTTTTGGAAAGGGCACAGACTTGGAATCATATTGTCCTCCATATACTGTCTACCAAATAACTTAGCCTGGCTGAGCCTCAGTCTTCTCATCTGCAAAATGGGAATACCACCATGCAGTTTCAGGGAGGAGAAAGAACTTCCATGCCTGGCATATGGTCTGTGTTCAATAAATATTTTTGCTTTGCTCATTCTCCAACCTCTATTCAAATATCTGTCTAGAATACACATGGATGTTAGGAGTTGCCCAGACTGGGATGGGAGGCTGTTTTCTATATTATGCACTGGCTGACTCTGGCAGTCATTTTATTCTCTTTCAAAAGACCAGGGTTACATGTCCTTCATAGAATCACAAAGTTAATATTCACCTAGTGATAATCAATGTAACTTCCTATAAAAATATGAGACCTGGGATTACTCTGCATGCTTGGATCTACACCGTGGGAGCACAAACTCGCTCCGAGCACCACCTACTCTTTGCCAGTGCTTCACATTTCTCCCCCAAATCATTGCTTTTCACTGAACATCCTGCTCACAGAACAGGTATGAGAATTCAACCTGCTTATTGAGATCTACTCTTTTTTTTTGTTTTTTTTTAGATTTTTATTTATTTATTCATGAGAGATACAGAGAGAGAGGCAGAGAGAGAGAAGCAGGCTCCATGCAGGGGGCCTGATGCAGGACTCGATCCTGGGTCTCCAGGATCACGCCCTGGACCTAAGGCAGGCGCCAAACTGCTGAGCCACCCAGGCGTCCCTTGAGATCTACTCTTAACAAAATTTTTCCTGTTTCCATTATCTACAAGATCCTGCAGAACGTGAAGGAGGTGACTTTTGGAATATGTATGTGAGATCTTTTCTTTATCTCTAAGTCCTCATTATTTTCTCATTTAAAAAAAAATGTAAGTTCCCTTTATCTTAAGGTCATTTTTACCAAAAATGCAAGATAATTTAAAAAAGATCTCTTATACCATAAACAAAGAGTAAAAAGGAAAGAATATATACTCTTGTGAGTATATACTAAGAGCTAAAATATGCCCATTTGCTACACTGTGCTGGATAAGCTATTCTAGAACTACTGCATTCAGCTAAAACTACTTTTGCAGGGTATATTCCTGCAAAGTTACATAAAAGTCCAACATACTTTAATGGAATTACATACTTTTCATTTCTTAATTGGTTAAATATTAGGATTATACTAATGTTTTTATTTTCCTTTGTAATTTATCTTCAATTAAGTTTTCACCATTTAATGTCCAGCTGTCACATAAGTTGAGTATATTATGAGAATATTGAAATGAACCAAAGTAACTCCTATTTTTGAGGTAAATCTATTAGTGATCCTTTTAGGATAAGAATAATCATACTCTAAGTACATTAGGTCAATAAGTGCCTCTTCGTTATATGGTCATTTTCTTAAGGCAAGGAACGATATGCAAATAGCATACACAGAGGGATACTGTCCTGTTTATTCACCTCAAAACTCAAAGCATTTCTTCACGAAACTGAAATGGAATTGGTTGAATCTTTGTGTCTTTTTAAAAAATCAGCACTCTTTTATTCTACTATATATTTTTTTCATTCTCCCTACCCTCTGCCAACAGAGTAATCCTCAGCTATGAAAACAAAATGTTTTAAAAACAAAAAATTGTGATGTAAAGCCTTATGGCTTTTTCCATGGCACGACCCCAATCATTAATCTCCTGTTCACCTAGTGCCAAGAGTGGTCAAAGCTGGCATGTATGTAAAAAATAAATGTACCAAGTTTCCATTTCTTTTTTTCCTCTGAGAAACGTGAGGAAAGTGTTGAGTAAGGAAAGTACTCCAGGCTGAGAGGATGTGAAATAATCTAAATGACTCCCCTTACTCCCATTTTTCTGGACCTTTGAGTGTTTATCTAGCAGAGCCTCTGGGAGAGTCTGGTGAGAAAGATCACGTACTGTGTCTTTAAGGAAATAAACCCACAGCCCAAGCTTTGAGGCCTGAAAATGTCCATGAAAAACACACCTTTCTGGATGCTGGGTACAGAGAAATCAATCCAGAAAAACAAGCATCTCTCACCAAGTGGTTGTCACTTTTGTCCTACGGCTTTTTTTTTTTTTTTTTTTGGATCCTGCAGGTGCCTGAACTTGAGGTAGGGAGATTTAAAGTTTCAAGACTAGTGATCAATTACTATAATTCATTTCTAAAGTGATCATTTCTACCAGTATTAACACTCACTAAACCAAATCACAGTTAACAACAGTAAAAGGCTAACCGGGGAGTATTTTCCAGTTCTGAAACTATTCTGTTGAGGCATAGTCACATGGGTAATGGTAGTATGTGTATATTTTATTGATTAAAAGTGAAAAAAAAATCCAAATGTCAATTGACAGATGACTGGACACACAAAATGTGGTAGATACACATGATAGAACAGCACTTGGCCCTTAAAAGGAGCCCTTAGAAAGGAAGGACATTCCTTGAGGATGCTTAGGCTAAGCGAAGTATTAAGTATGATGCAAAAAGACAAATACTGTATGATTTCACATAATGACTCCACACTGAACTGTACACTCAGAAATGGCCGACGGTAAAATTTTTTGTGATGTTCATGTCACCACAATTTGAAATAAAAATAATATTAGATACTGTCAACAGTCAAAACAAATAAGAGAGCAAAATAAAGTAAATAGAAAGAGCAACTCCTAGTCTGGGTTCTCTACAAAGAATCCAAAGATATAAGGAGGGATCAAACAGCAGATTATTTTTAGCACATCATTTGTGGTGCGAGGGTAATTCCTGCCTTGTGTGTTCTGTCAAAGCTGTGTCTTATCGTAATGGCTCTCTCCAGAGACAATGCCTTTGGACTCCATTAAATTTGAATGAATGGGATGCCTGGGTGGCTCAGCAGGTGGGTGCCTGCCTTTGGCTTAGGTTGTGATCCTGGGATCCGGGATCAAGTCCCGCATCGGGCTCCCTGTGAGGAGCCTGCTTCTCCCTCCGCCTGTGTCTCTGCCTTTCTCTCTCAGTCTGTATCTCTCATGAATAAATAAACAAATCTTAAAAAAATTTTTTTGAATGACGATCTTGGCCACATTTCATTTCACCTAATAGTTCCTTTGGTATTTTCCCAATATCCTGATTCCTTGAAATATTTACCCTCAAATGTTGGACTATCCACAGATGCCCTTTGGAAGGCTCGCTGAGGTGGACTGCAGTTGGCCTATGCTGTCCTTTTTGTCTGGGGAGTGCCTATGTGTAGGCGAACACTGCTACTATCTTCTTCCATTTGCTGCTGGATGCTGGGGAGACATCAAGCCAAGCACTCCAACCATCCCTTCAGTGCCTTCTGCCATAGCTTTTCCCAAGCGCCTGCTTATGTATTGGACGAAGATACAGTTGTTCATTTTCAATCCCACCGTCAGGGAAGAAATCAGTATGCTTGGTGTCTCAAGTTAGGTGGACTACAAATCTTTTTTTCATAACTGAAGATAAAACCGTGGGATATACATACCTTTTTTGTCACACACCTACACTGCTTCTCTGACAGAATCTGGGACAAATGAGCACCTATGTTTGTTCAACTGAAAAGAAACAATCAAACTGCCCATTCAGCTCAAGATGGATCTACTGCCTGCAGAGTTGGTAACTGATTCTCTGAGATACTCTCCAGAGTTGATTCTGAGGTAAAAACAGCTTTTTAATTGTAGCAACTCATGGACTCCAGTCAGTTTTAACTCGAAATAGGACCCAAGACACACTCTTATCATGAAACATATGAAGACAGTTAGAAAGAAATCTCATTTATTTTCTCTCCACATAAATAGTGAGGTTCCTCCTTTGAACTCCAACATGTACAAATAAGGAGATTTTAAAACAGGGACCATTCTCTGACCATGTTTAAGCACTGATCTGTGAAAAATAAAGCTATGTTCCTATTAATAAAAGTTCATCGTCTTTTAGAAAATTCTTAATCATTATAGGGGAAAAAAAGATCCTCCACTATTCACATTATTAACTGAAGGAAGGCTTTAGGTTTCCACATTCCCCAACAATAAGATCAGAACTGACTCCTGGATTCCACCCCAAAACCTCAACTTCCTGCTCTACAAGATTTACCTCAGAAAGTGAATAGGTCCCAACTGCTGCCAAAGCAAAGACCTTTATATGAAATCAATCAGATCAAGACAACCCATAACTCTATTTGATGTGCCATATACTAAAAGACACAGCACAAGAAATACTAATACTTTTCTGACTGATTTCCTATAAGTAAGTGAGTGAAGAGACACCGTAACATCTTATTTATGGAACGATGTCACAGAAGTGAGATTTCCAGATAAGATTTGAAAAACATCTCTTTGCATGCTATTTTAAAAATCATCTTGTTTATTTTTAATTTGGCATATATTTCGATCTTTGTAGCTTAGTACAATGGCAAAAGTTAATTTTTTCAGATGACACAATGTCATCTTGAGCATTAGTTAATAGAGAAAATTGAAAACAGACATCCCTTCATTAAATTGGCACTAAACAGTGTGCCTATGAACTGAGCAGAACAATGGCTAATCTTCCCCTTGCTTGACTTATGTCTGAAATTACAGTAACTCAAACATACTGGAATCAAGAAAGGGGAAAACAGTTCAATGGAACCAAACATGGAGCTCAGAAATAAACTCAAATACAAGGCAGAAATTTGGTCTCACAGGGTGGCATTTCAAATCAGTGGGGGAAAGATCAATTATTCAGTCAGTGGTAATGGCACCGTTGCCTAGCAGTTTGGAAAAATAAAGAAAGCTGAAATCTTATCAAACTTCTAACCCTCTAAAAAACTTCGGATGGATCAAATAGTAAATCCTAAGAAAGTTAAACTCTAAAAGTGCGAGACTGAAACACAAGTAATTTTTAAACATGTAATATGCAAACGGAGGGCCTTTCTAAAAACACAATTCTAAAAGACAAAGATATAAAAAGAAAGATTTCTAAATTTGATTACATGAAAATCTTAAATTTCTAAGGGGAAAAAAAAACTCCACAAGCAAACTCCAGACAGACTAAAAAAAATATTTGCAACAGGTATAACAGAAAGTTAATCCTTTAATTTATGATGCAGTCTTGCAAATCAATATGTAAAAGAGTAATGGGCAAAAGCACAAACTGGAAAACTAATCCACATAGAAAAATCAACTATAATTAATAGGAAAATATACCTTAACATCATTTATTTAAAAAAATCAATCAAAACAGTGAGTGTTAAAAACAAACAAAAAAACAGTGAGTGTTTTTTCTCACTTATTATATTTGCAATTTTTTTTTTTAATTGGTATCCAGGGACACCTGGGTGGCTCAGTGGTTAAGCGTCTGCCTTAAGCTCAGGGTGGGATCCCAGGGGCCTGGGATCGAGTCCCACATCAGGCTCCCTGCAAGGAGCTTGCTTCTCCCTTTATCTATGTCTCCGGCTCTCTCTTTGTGTCTCTTATGAATAAATATTAAAGAAGGAGGCACAGAACCACTGTACATTCTGATCACTTATATAAATGTAAAAAGAAGCCACATATAGTTCTACTCGGATATGTATCTACCATTTTGAGAAAGGACCTACCAAAAAACTATTAACAATGCTTACTTTTAGAAAGAAGGACTGAGAAGGTAGGACAGAAGCTTTTAATTTTGTGTGTGTGTATGACGTATGAGTTGAAGATTTTACCACGTACAAATATTACATTTAACCTAAAATTTTTAATTAAGAAAGTAGTTCTTTCTGCTGTCAGCTACCATCCTTCCTGTGGTCATAGTCTTTTGTGAAATTCGTCAAGCGTGTGGGGTAGGTGGTTGTCTCTCTAATTGAAATGCTGAGGCTTAATGGCAATCGTTTATTTCTTGACTGCCTTTTTCCCACATCTGGATTTATAGTTGTATTCCAGATGTTTGTGGCTGTTGTTCTCTGCAATTGCGGCCTTACGCATATTTGTATACAGAGCTCACCAGCTACTCGCATGTCCACGGTGGGTGGTGGTTCTCAAAAACTAGCTGACGGCCTGTAAAGGCCTTAAAACTTATGCTAGAAAAAGTGACCTGGTTAGACTTCCTTCCATTTGAATTATTTCTCCAAGATCTGTGCATGGTACTCCTTTCAAACAACATCAATTATTATAAAGGACCATTTTTTGGGGAACAAATAAAAGTATTCCCATTCTATGCAACTATCTTTTCTCAGAGTCAGAATTTTCATGCTAAAAGAACTCTCCAGGCCTTTCAGTTCGACCCCCACCTTGAAGAAATTGGAGCTAGACAAATGAATTGCCTTATCTAAGGTCACCAGTTAGCAACTGGCAGAGCCAGTGGGAAATCCTAGATCTCCTGAGTGCTGGCTCTACACTTTTCACTCTACAAAATCACAATGGGGAACTCTACACTACAACCTCAGCTCACAAAAATAAATAGTAAAGGAGCCATAATGATATGACAAAAGGCATGAAAAGGAAATACACTGTGTTTTCCTGATTCGGTTTCATAAAGTTTTCCAAAAAACTGTTGGGCTCAGATAGGGGAGATGCTATACTTATCTAGAAAAGGAAGTAATGAAATTGACATCAAGTCTCCACTGAAAAGGAAGCGAAAAGATGACTCAAGTCCAGATTGTGATGAACAAAACATTGAATTTAAATGAAAACAACTTTGTGAGGTCTCTTTTTTAGGGATGGAAAAGAAGGAATTATGCTGCCATGACCATTTTCCAAAAGATCCCGACTGTCCACCCTAACAAGGGATTAGTAAAGATTTTGCTTACATGCAGAAGACATGAGAAAGAGAACCTTTCTCCATTCAACTGCAGGATACTTCTAGGAAGAAATGAGAGAAGAGTTCATTTGCAGGCTGGGGCACTGAATCCCACTTCAACCCAGGAAGAATGCATCTGTTGGTTTTCCTTTCACACTGCGATGGTTGATTATTTTGACAGGAGGGGTGGAAGGGTAATAAGCAGCTCTAATCCATATAGACTTGGCAGCCTATTGAGCAGCACAATATCTACGGGGAAGGAAAGAGCAAAGCACTCAGAGAAAAGGATTTGCATTTCTTAGGATTACACAACAGAGAACTATCTCCACATAACATGTGTCAGACACTTTTATACACACACACACACACACACACACACGCTCAAAGAATTTCCCGCCACTAGAGAGCTGGATGGAAGACTGAAGTATGTCTGCTTACCTGAAAATAACTTGCAAGCAAATTCTATGATTCCTTGGAAAGTTGCTCTCTCAGAAGAAAGGAGCATTCAATCAAATGTGAGGCAGTCAACTGCAGTATGTGGCAGTTTAAGGCCAAAGAAAGTTCCAAGAGGAGACTTCACAGTGAATCAATCTGCTGGAGCCAGGGGTGCCTGGCCTGGCCCCAGTCCCGGGATGGGGGGGACGCACACTGCAGGGTGAGAGGGGCGAAGTGGGGGCTGGCAGTGCTAAGGGAAGGGCAGCCATCTTGGCAGTGTTGGCTTCATGTGCCTCCAGGACAGAGGCCAAAGCAGGCAGTCCTCCTGACCCAATCCCAAATGCCTGGAGATCAAGTCCCTATTTGTTTCTCCTTTCCTTTTACATAGAACTGTACAGCCGGAAATAGATTTCCTTTCCTGACATCATGACATCTTGAAATTGCCTATATGTATTAACAGACTCTAAACAATCAACTTGTTTTTCCAGCAAGGAAGGGAGAGCAGAAGAGAAGATGGAGTCAGCGGGGGACGGGGCAGTGGGGGAGAATCTTGTAAGACAGACTGTGGTATTGGCTTTGGTAGGCTACTAAGTTCATAGGTTACAAGATGCCTCCTCATAATCATGACTCCTAAATGCAATTAAACTGTAAAAAAGACTAGGAGTTGCGGACAGGCGCAAGTGTAACACTGCACCAGAACTTTCTTACTGTGCCATCCCGAGTGACCTAACCAACTTCCGCAAGGCCTTCATTTCCTCTCCCATAAAACAATGATAATAACACCCACTGAAGAGTCATGAAGATTAAAATGTGAAACGGATGTAAAGCACCTGTCCTTGTTCCTGGCCCACAGCAGATATTAAACAAATAGGACCCAGATTCCTAACTATAATCTCCCCTTTGAGCTTGCCAGCTTTTCATCTAGCAACTCAGTGGATCCATGTAAGATTGAGTCTAAGGCCCACACATGCTACTTTGACACTAAGAGAGTAAATCCCTTACAACGAATGTTGTGAAATTTCCTTTCATTTTGAAGCTGGGTTTTCTTTAGACTGAAAATAGGGAATACTTGAATTATAAATAAGGACTTATTCTGGCCAGAAAGTGGGTGACAACAACCACAAAGGGGAAAATATATTCAGTAACTGAATTGCTATGATTACAACCCCAAAGAAGCATATTTTCTGTGCTAATAAAGGGATATCTAAAAAGAGATAATATATAAGAAAAAGAGGTGAACTAGACACCAATAAGAAGGTACAGGTAGGAGGGGACAGCTTCTTGAAGCTACGTGTCCCAGATACTCATTAGGTCCTCTCTCATGTCGCATTTTATTTAATCCACACATTGACACTGGGAAAAATATGGTATCTTCAATTTTACAGATAAGGAAACCAAGCTTCAAAAACTTGCTGAAAAAAAAAGCTGCTTTCAGGCATAAATCTGGATCTACATGTTTGTCACTTTTGACTCAGTGTTTTCCTTCTCTCTGAAAATGGAACTTATTCCAGAAACATTAGTTTATATTTTTCTCTGTGTCCTTCTATAAGATGGTCTCAACATGATCTTGCTAAGATTAAATTCCTCTTTCTTAAGAGTCACCTGCATTAAAAGAATCAGTTGTATCTACATTTCATACCCACAAGAAAAGAACCAAGGAAATAAACTTAAAATGACTTCAATTGACAATATTTCAAAAGGAACATGTATTGCACTTCTAGAATTGGGCGGGGGGGGGGGGGGGTGTCTACATATAAATTTATTTTATGTGAAAAGAAAACTCATTCCAAACAAATTTTAGGTTAGACACAGAGAAATATCTTGAACGTCAAGGTCAAAATTGTAAAATATACTCAACATCTTGAAAACTTGACAGCTGCCTCTCTTTGAAAGATTAAATTCAGCCCACCTTGAACACATGAATAATTTCATGAGGTTCTTTCCAGCATGGCCACATCCGATAGGACTTGAAGGGTACCTGTCAGTCTTCTAGAAGGACAGAGCCGTTGATGTCATTTGTTTCGGGGCCGCTTAGGTGTGATCCTCCAGGACTGGGGGACTCGGGCTAAGGAGATTGCTTACGGTCCAGATCCCCCATAAGGGGATGTTACGAATTCTGAAAGGTACAAAGGCCCCGCACTTCAGACACTAGGAGAACCTGGGAAGGTACCGGGAAGGAAGCCTTGACAAAGAAACCCGATAATTACTCACACTGGGACAAACACTATTCCTGACTTCTGGCCTAGAAAGGGACTCCAGGGGAAGTGAATGAAGCTGGCAGGAAACTGGGACTTACTCCGGATTGGGCATTTTTCAGTTGCCTTCTAGACTCCAAATCACTTAGGTTGAAAACATTTTCAGAGATTACAGTGCCCCACCTATTTTTGCTGAAACTGGTAAAAAAAAAAAAAAAAAAGTCCAGCAAAAAGGCAAATGCAAAAATGTTAAGTCTGAAGATTGACACATTGTGACGCGTCATGTTCCCAGGAAGTGAGATATGCATGGACAATCAACCAAAGACAGGAAGCCATAGGTCAGTGAAGAAATAATACGTACACAGCTTCAATTTTCAAGACCCCTTTCCAAGCATCAAAATTGTATTCCATAATTATCAGGAAGACTCTTGATTTCCACTAAGAAATAGGTCATCAGACACAGTAGTATCTTTCAAAAATACATTATTTGTAAATATATTTTGAAATTATTGAATCAGATAAATTAATAATAAAAATTATCAGAAAATCAACAAGAACAAAATAATATTATGAAATCTCAGAGTCTAGCCCAGATGATGGTTAACAAGTCCCAAGTTTTTCAGTAGTATATTAAGTACTATTGAAAATTTGTCAATTAGGGGGATCCCTGGGTGGCTCAGCGGTTTAGTGCCTGCCTTTGGCCCAGGACGTGATCCTGGAGACCCGGGATCGAGTCCTGCATCTGGCTCCTGGCATGGAGCCTGCTTCTCCCTCCGCCCGTGTCTCTGCCACCTCCCCCTGCCACCCCCCTCCATGTCTATCATGAATAAATAAATAAAATCTTTTAAAAAATAAATTTTTAAAAAAGAAAATTTGTCAGTTATTGCTTGGTTCACTCAGTAATCTTGAAGTAAAGGCAATAAAAGAATCAAGGTTAGGCAATGCTTGCAAAGTTTGCTGTGTTCTAGAAGAAGCAACTGAAGATAGTTATGCTTGGGTAGGTAACATGGGCCTTTTATGTCAGACTTCTGTCAACATAAACAAACACCATTATTTTAAAATAATAATTTTTTATTATGGTAAAAATATACAACATAAAATTTGCCCTCTTAACCATTTTTAAGTATATGGTTCTGGGGTTAAGTACATTCACATTAAGGACAACCATCACCACCATCCTTTTCATCTTTCCCAAGGGGAACTCTTTCTCCTCTCAACAATACTTTCCCCTTCCCCCCTTCCCTAGTCCCTCGTGATCAGCATTCAATTTTCTGTCTCTATGAATCTGACCACTCTAGAAAATGCATAAAGTGGAATTATGCCATTTTTGTCCTTTTGTAACTGACTCATTTAGCATAATATCTTCAAAGCTCATCATGTTTGATCATCTGTCAAAATCTCCTTCCTTATCAAGCTGAGTAATATTTACCCATTTCCCCAGCGATGAACACTTGGGTTGTTTCCATCTTCTAGCTATTGTGAATAAGGCTGCTATGAACATGGCTGTACGGATACCTGTGTGAGTCCCTATTTTTTCTTCTTTTTAGTCTATATACCCAGGAGGAGCTTTGCTAAGTCATATGGTAATTCTCTGTTTAACTTTTTGAAGTAGTGTGACAGCATTTGCCATAGTATCTGCACCATTTTACATTCCCATCTGCAATGTCTCAGGGTTCCAATTTCTCCACATCTTTAACAATGCTATTAAGATTGTGTACTTTCTCTCCCGGCCTTTCTCACTTCCTCTCACTCTCCTGCCTTCTGCCTTCCTTCTTTCCCTCCTTTGTCTCTTTGAACAGCCATCCTAATGAGTATGAAGTCCTACCTCGTTGTGGTTTTGATCTGCATTTCTCTAACAAGTAATGATGTTAATAATCTTTTCATGTGCTTATCGGCCATTGGTATGTCTTTTCTGGAGAAATGTCTGTTCGACTTAAAACAATGTACCTTTGGTCTCCTCCCCCTGCTTCTGGCTCGTGCTCCTACAACTCTTGTAGTTTGAGAGGAACTGTAAGAGTGTCCTTTGCTATAATATTTGGTTTGTTTCCCCAGCTCCTAAATCAGCTTCAGAGTAGTAAAGGTTATTCATAAAAAGCCCCTTTCAACCACACCTGAGTTATGTTAGTAGGTGATTTTGGAAATCCCCTAGGATGGCTGCCAGAGGAAACAACCATGTAATTAGAGAAATGGGACTTTCAGTCTCACCCCCCACCTTCAAGGAGGGAAGAGGGACTGAGCAATGAATTTATCACCAAAGGAGGAGGGAAGCATGGGAACCTCTGATCTGTAGTAACATCAGATAGAAATTGTGGGTAATCTAGGACCCACTACTTGTGACTGGAGTCTAAAGCAAGGGGCAGTCTTGGACTGAGTCCTCAATCTGTGTGATTTGTAGTAACTTTGGACAGTTAGTGTCAGAATTGAGTTAAACTATAGAGTTAAACTATAAACTATATATTTAGGATCTGCTAAGAATTGGAGAATAGTTTGATATAGAAAAAGGCACACATCTGGTATCATAAGTAAATGAAGTATTGAGGAGAAAATGTTTCTCCTTTTACAAGTCCTCTGTCCATTTTTTATTTTTTTTAAATTGTTGGTAACTGTTTAGTTGTAGGGGTTCTTTATATACACCTGATATCAATCCCTTATCAGACACATGACTTCCAATATTTCATCCATTTTTCTGGGATGCCTTTTCATTCTATTGGTAGTGTCCCAGGCTGCACAAATTTTTAATTTTGAAGTCCAATTCCTTCTTTTGTAGCCTGTCTTCTGGGCATCACATCTAAGAAATCATTGTCAAATTCAGTGTCATGAGACTTCCCCTATGTTTTCTTCAAGAGAGTTACAGTTTTAGCTTTTACGTTTGGGGTTTTTTTTTTTTTTTTTAATCCATTCTGAGTTAATTTTTGTACATGGTATAAGGTAATGTTTCAACTTGTGTACACTGAGTTTTCTCAGCACCGTTTGTTAAAAGATTGCCCTTTCTCATCGAATAGTCTTGACATTCTTATTAAAAATCATTTGAAAAACAATTTCTTAAAAAGTATTTTCTAAGCAAGAAACTCTTATTAAGCTGATACAAGAGTCTGTGCTCCTCCTTTTTTTTTTTTTTTTTTTTTTTGTGCCACTTCTTTAAGCAAAATCTCCCCAGACCTTTACACTTAAGTATAGGTATTGCAGCAAGCATCTGTGGTCCTCCTACCATGGGTCAGGCCTTGGATAAATCAACATGGACAGAGCGCTGAACAAGATGAGATCACAGTACTCTTGTTCATGTTGTGAAGGTTGAGACAGACACAAAAATGCACATGGACATCTTTTGTGCTAAATGTAAGATGAGGAAGTCTGCACACATTCTAAGAGAAAAAAGCAACACTCCACAATGCTTGTTTCGTAGGAAAGGTGTTTGCCAAATACAATCCTTAAATACAGTTAGAAAAAGGCAAAATTAGCAGAAAAAAATTGGATTTTGTGCTGTCTGTATTCCTATTCTTCATATGCTCTTTTTCTTGTTAGAGACCTACCACCATAGTGCCAGGTGCCTCCATGAACATACATATTTTCATCCTACATTGAAATCCCATGCCAACTGGCAGTTATTTCCCATCTCCCCTTAACTTCCTCAGCCTTAGGGGATTATCAATCTACTTTTTAATCTCTATGGATTTGCCTGCTTTGAATGTTTCAAATATTCAAATAATATGAATTCCATATTAATGGAATCATACAAGATTTAGCCCTCTGTGTCTGTCTTCTTTCACTCAGCATAATATTTTCAAAATATAACCATGTTGTAGCATGTATCAGGATTTCATTAACTTTTATTGCCAAATATGTTGTATGGATAGACCACTTTTGTTACCCATTCATCAGCCAACGGACATTTGGGTTATTTCCACTTTTTTGATAATTATGAATAATGCTGCTATGAACATCATGTACAAGTTTTTGTGTGGATCCCATTTGCATTTTAAAAGAAGATGATCAGACAGGAAGTTCTCTGATTCAAATGACACACCATTCCAGCAGTGTGCAGTTCAACAAAAAAGCCCAAGATTGAGACATACGTTATAATGCTATTCTAGTCTCCAACAAATCATTCCAAAAATGACAGCTTTCTAAGCCATACTTCTTCTGATATTATCATTCATTCTACAAATATTACAATTGTGTGCCGGATAAGGTGTTGGAACTGGAATGACCATGGTGAACAAGATAGACATGGTCTGTTACAGAGCTGACAGGCACCAAGAAGAGTGTTCATTTTTTAAAATTCTTATTTATTTATTTTTAAGTCAACTCCATGCCCAACGTGGGCTCGAACTCATGACCCTGAGAACAAGAGCTGCATGCTCTACCAACTGAGCCAGCTAGGCGCCCTGAGAGTGTTAATTAAGCAAGCAAATATAATAAGAACTTATGCTCACTACCATAAGGGAATTACATGGTAATTAGAAAAGAGCTAAACACACAGTTGTAGTAGGAAGAGGATAATGCCAATTAAAACTTTCTTACAAAAGATTGAGTCCTTCAAAACACATACAAGTTCCAACATAAGGTTGAAAGAGATCAGAAGGCTCATCTCCCTCACTGCCTACTCTAGTTCCAAACCCAAACATCTCATAAATGTATAAAATGTACTCATCCTCCAAACATAATTGCTCATAATTTTAAAGGTCTCTAGGAAGGGGACACACATCCTTCTCACTACTTTACCTCAATGTTTACCTCAATGTTTAATAGAGGTCACCCTGCCTTCTTCTAAATCTTTTCCAAATCCTTTATTCAAGTAAGTCTTTGCCCTCTTGTCTGTCATCAAATGAAATACAGAGCAGATCTCTCCAATATGTTTTTATGATTTCTTCAGATATTTAACATTAATAACCCATTACTCAATATTTTTCCACAATGAATTCAAGTTTTGTTTTACCTGGAAGCCTTATTTTTCTCAACCTGTTGACCATCTGTATGGTGCTTTTCAATGTTTCCAACTGCTCTTTTTACTTGTAGACTAAAACTGGGTCCTTGTTTACCTTAGGATACAACCAGAATATAGTACAAAGTACTTTGTTACTTGACCTTGTAGATTGGACTGTTGCTTTTGAGCTTTATAGCTACAAGGCCTTCTCTTAACTCTACTTGGAGGGCAGTTGGTCCAGAAAGGATCAACGTATAAGGGCTCTCAGAAAGAAACCAACTCAATGCTGCTTTAGGGGGAAAAAATGCCACCATTGGATAAACTGTATGCCTTCCTTTATGTATGTATATATTTATTTATTTATAAAGACTTTATTTATTTATTTATTTATTTATTTATTTATTTATTTGAGATAGAGAGATAGTGAGAGAGAACGTGAGTGAAGGGTGGAGGGAGGGAGAAGCAGGCTCCCTGCTGAACAGGGAGCCGAAGGGAGGGCTGGATCTCAGGACCCTGAGATCATAACCTGAGCTGAAGGCAGACACTTAATCCACTGAGCCACTCGGGTGCCTCCTTTTTAAAAAACAAAAAAAGAAGAAAAAAGAAAAAGATTATTTATTTATTTAAAGGGACGGAGGGAGAGAGAGAGAGAGAAAGCCCTAGCAGAGGGGAGGGGCAGCAAGAGAGGGAGAAGGACAAGCAGACTCCTCCTTGAGCAAGGAGCCTGACTTGGGGCTTGATTCCAGTATCCTGGGATCATGATCTGAGCTGAAGGCAGCTGCTTACCTGACTGTGCCACCCAGGCACCTCCAAAATGTATGCCTTCTGAACATGAATTCAAATTATGATCATATCATTATGAACCTTACATTTAAAAACGTAAATATTCTCTTATGCCCTACCCTGCTGCCCTTGCCATTACCTTCTACTACTTTTTTGACTATGCCTCCAAATGGCCACAATCATTCTGACTTAAATCCTTCCCTCTTCCCCATCCCCACCAACACTGTGGTCATTTTCTGTGTTTCCTGCACATTTGTAGAACATTCTCTAGAACACTGTGACTAAGCAGCAGAATTAGTAATGATCACTTCAAAAACATTTCTTACTATGACACTTTATACCCATTATAACATTAATTCCTTTTTTAAAAAAATATATTTTATTTATTTATTCATGAGAGACACAGAAACATAGGCAGAGGGAGAAGCAGGCTTTCCTTAAATCAAACTAGATCACAAACTAGATCAAACTAGATTACTTCTTTCACTTTCCCTCAGCCAACTGGGCTGCTACTGTGTCACCTAGAGAAACTGCATTAGTCTGACAGAACTTTCTCTCTTTCAAACCAACTGGTATACCTGCTACCTTTCAGTCTGCAAATTGATTCGGTGATGATATCTGCTACTTCTCCCTGAATGCCCCATATCCTTCCAGGTCATAAACACCTTCATATGCATCATTTCAAGGTCATTCTTCCCTCCAGGGTAGATAGAGATGACACATTGCTCCTGTTCTAGTTCCATATTCTCTCTACAACTGGTGTTCTGTGTGGGTTTCATTCGGAACAACTGTTTCCATATTCATCAGTACCTATAGATTTTAATATAAGCAGTCTGGTAAGACAGCCTTTCCCCAGTTCTTCTAATAATTTTGCTTCTTCCACCTACTCCCAGTCAATACTACCAGACTTTTTGAAAGCAAAGAAGTTTTGCTTTTGAAAAAATAAAACAGACAGAACAAAACAGATAACTTGACCTATTGCTGTCATTTAAAACCAATTCCCTCCTTTACCCAACAGAGAGACGACATTTCCCTGTCCTGTTGCTTCTGATGTATTTAAAGAATGTTTCTCTTGAAGTGTTTTGAAGGTTGCTTCTCATTTCCTGCTTGAGCTTTCCCGACTCTCCTCTGCTGTTATTTCTTTGTACTCCTCCTTGGCCCTCTGCCATCCCCTCTACTTTGTTGTGGCATTCTTGTTCTTGTCTCCACTATTCAAGCAATTCTTTGTTCATGCTGTTGGGTTTCCTCCTACCTTCCCTACCTTCGTTAGAATGGCCGTTCGTTGCTTCCTTTCATGAATTTCATGAAAGCGCAATCAGTACTTTCCTCTTAAATACCTGAAGTCACTGTCACAAATTCAATTTCATTGATTCAACTATTTTTCATCATTGAGGATCCTAAGAAATACTAACATCTTTCACAATTACATATCAATCTAGTTCCTACATTTGTAATAGTTAATTTCAAATATGGCCTCCATCCTCTTTGAATCTTTCTGCTGTCTTTTCCAAAATGACCCCCCTTTTCCTCCCTGAGTTTATTTGGTTCCAGAAGGCAGGAGAGGGCAAGCAGATCCCTAACACCATCCAGATCTTTGACTTGGTTCAGAAAGCCTGCCCATGGCTTCTCTTAAATGAGAAATCGACATCAAAATTACTTGAAAGGGTTCCCTTAGCTAAGATTTTACTTTTGAAATTACAAACTTCTTCATGATCTCCTTTTATGTTCTCTTAAATCACAAAAAGAACTGTGCAAATGGCGACATATCTTACTTTTCAAGTCCCTATCTATTCTTCAATAGTCCAGACTTGAAATCTTAGGTAAGTTATACATTAGACAAGTCAAGCAGCGTAAGTCAAGAAGAAGGAATTCTTTGCTCTCATTTTCTCTTACTTCCTGTATTTTAGACAAACTCACAAAACAGTGCATCTGCAGAGCCTCCTGCCATGACAATTTCTTTGCTAATGGTGGATTCTCTGAATCTGTTCAAGTTCCTTATGGTCATCTACTAATGATCAAAGCATAACATATCAATTACTAACTGATTCCTAGTAAATAAAAAATAAGTAGATACATTGGCATCTCTGTTAATAGAGCTGTTTCACTGCCAGTGACCAAGTCTGGGTCACACACAGAGACGACATTAACATCTCACCTTCAAAACAGGGTGCACCATGGTAGTATTTAGCAGATGAAGAACATTAGGCCCAGAATCTTAGAATGGAAGGAAACAGCAGCATACATATCACACTCTCTGGAGTCAGAGTTTGTTTTTCTTTTTTCTTTAAGTAAGCTCTATGCCCAACATGGAGCTTGAACTCACAACCCCGAGATCAAGAGTCACATGCTCTACAAACTGAGCCAACCAGACACCCCTGGAACTAGAGTTTGAATCCTGACTCTTCCATTTGTTAGCTGTGATCCGGGGCAGGTCATACAAATCATCTATGCTTCAATTTCCTCATCAGCAAAAAGGGAATAAAAGCAGAATTACATATCTCAAGGGGTATTTGAGAAGCATTAATACCTATAAAGCACATAGGACCCAATAAGCAAGTCCCTTAAGTTTACACAGAAAGGGGGCTTTACAACAACTAATAAGATAGCAAAAACAGACTTAAAATCATGTAATCAAACTTGGGGAGAGATTATTAAACATCTCATGTATGCGATATACTAGTGTCACAGTGATGCTAGCATGCAGAACTTATATTTTGGAAACACCCATATTTGGCCTCTTACCTGGCTTTGTAAAGACAGCACCCATGAAATGTTTTTCTGAAGTGCTGACAATACCCAGGCTACTTCTCAACAAAGGATAAGCAGTACCTATTTGGAAGACTACAACTAACTTGCCTCCATGCCAATAAAAATGTGAGTAGTTTGCACTTTTTATCTTATCTTCCAGAAAACATCTCAAAAACAACATTTTATGCTGTCTTTTGAAAATGCCAAGAAGCAAATATAATGTGATGAAAAGAAAACTAAAAGTGGTATGCACAAAACATTTCCAACATGGATAATTTATTACCTTTCTTTTCCTAAATTATGGCGCATCGTTTATAAACCATCAGCTGTTTCATATCAGTCTCCTCCCTAGTTAGCATCAAAACACCATTCTACTTCAACTGTCCCTTCCTCTGCAGAAGAGTTTTTTCCAAAGATTGTATCCATCTACCTGAGATAGAGAGCAAGAAAGTGAGCATGAGCCAGGGGGCAGAGAGAGGGGGAGAAGCAGGTCTCCCACTGAGCAGGGAGCTGGACTTGGGGCTCAATTCCAGAACCCTGAGATCATGACTTGAGCTGAAAGCAGATGCCTACCAGACTGAGCCACCCAGGCACCCCTGCAGAAGAGTTTTAAGGGCCAGCATTAATTCATATAATTGTCAAACGGACCAAAACCAATTTAGATTTCCATTCTGTATTGGAAAATAAGAATGCTACAAGCCTTTTAGTGGATAGCCCAGTTGAGAAAATGCAAAAGCATGAGTAGGAAAATCCATTTTTGTTTTGAGATAATACATGACTGGCAAATCAAGAGGCATGACATTTAATAACACAGCACCATTCACATCTATTTGTGTTTGGTGAGCAAGTCCTTCACACCTTCAGAATTGAGAAATGTCAGAGCATACTGGAAAAAATGAATTATACAACCACAACACCTGTGTTATGAAGAGCTTTTGTCCATTTTTCTAAAACTGGGCAACTTCAAATATTTGTATTTCATGAGCTAGGCCAAAGTATTCTGACACCAAAATGGCAAAATCGCATTCATTTTAATTCGTAGAGGGTGAGGGTGCAAAAGAAGCAAGTAGAATTTTTGTGATTTAAGGTTTTCTCCCGTAAGATGTTAATTTCAATACCATGGGTGAAATGAACGGTCTTAGGAGATATAATGAGTAAAATGATAGCCTGTAGGAACCTTTACAACTGACAACATTTAACGGTATCAACACATCTACTTTTCTAGGTATCTGAAGCCCTCATAATGGCACTTTCCTCCAGAGAGTTCTGGAACTTTCTGGAACAGAAACACTACTCCCAACAAAGTCTTAGCAGGGTAGGTCATGGCCCTTTTAATTGGTTTAGCTACAACTTAAGATAGTCTCCTTCCGGGGTTCATTGCTGAATTATCCATAACATGAATGTGAAAAGATTTTAATGTCTACTAACAATAACTTCATATGTTAAAAAAGTTAACACAAATATCTTACAGCCATTAAAAATAATACAGCGAGACATTAAGTAGTAGAAACTATATAAAAATATGACAAAAAAAATAGAAGGATGTTTCTGTCCGTCTGTAGGATAGGATTTTAAAAAATGCTTTCTGGGAACACCTGGGTGGCTCAGTGGTTGAGTATCTGCCTTTGGCTCAGGTCATGATCCCAGGGTCCTGGGATCAAATCCCACATCAGGCTCCCCATAGGGAACCTGCTTCTTCCTCTGCCTACCTCTCTGCCTCTCTCTCTGTGTCTCTCATGAATAAATAAATACAATCTTTTAAAAAATGCTTTCTGAACTTTCCGTAATGGATGTGATTTACTTAAAAAATTATCTCCAGAGGACTAAATATTAATCCTCATCTTTACTTATGATTTACTTTCAGAATCAGTTAAAAAAGAAATTTTAAAAAAGGATACATTTTTAAAGAATCTATTAAAAACAACTGAGCCTCTAAAAAATTATTATTCGCCCCAAATTGAATAAAGGTTGATAAACCAAAGAAAGTTCTGACATGTTTCAAATGCTAACACAGTCTATTAAATAAAAATCTTGCTACTGGGACCCCTGAGTGGCTCAGTGGTTGAGTGTCTGCCTTCAGCTCAGGGCGTGATCCCAGGGTCCTGGGATTGAGTCCCACATCGGGCTCCCCAGGGAGCCTGCTTCTCCCTCTGCCTGTGTCTCTGCCTCTCTCTGTGTGTCTCTCATGAATAAATAAATAAAATCTTAAAAAAAATCTTGCTACCAAGTTTTCCCTAGATATGAGAGTTTGGCTGTTGGCCCTAGAGATATGCATCCTTCCCACCATCACCCCTACTTAGCCCTTGGGACAGCTGGCTACAAGGCAGAGTATAAACAATGCAGTCATGCGGTCAGATTGGAGGCATAAAGATTACACTGGTCAAAAACACACCCGAACCTCCTTTCCATGATTCTTTGACCCTGTATCAATCCTACCCTTCCACCTCAATCTCCTTCCACTGCACATGCTCAATGTCCTCCATGCCTAGCTGAGATTTTGCAGTCCAACTTTATCAATTCCCTGCAAATATCTTCATCAGCCTTGTCCATCTTTGCCCCATGGTGCCATTCTGGCCATCAGTTTATTTTTTTATTTTTTTAATGTTTTTTTTAATGATTTTTATTTATTTATTCATGATAGACACACACACACACACAGAGAGAGAGAGAGAGAGGCAGAGGGAGAAGCAGGCTCGATGCAGGGAGCCCGATGTGGGACTCAATCCCTGGTCTCCAGGATCGCGCCCTGGGCCAAAGGCAGGCGCTAAACTGCTGCGCTACCCAGGGATCCCCTGGCCATCAGTTTAGATTCAGCCTAACCAACCATCTGCAACAGAGCAGCTAAAATTGCAGGAGGGGAAAATACCCCACACAACCCACAACTTGATGGTCTTATCTTAAATTCATTACTGCACATCTCAAATTAACACTCAACTCTGCAAAATGATTCTTCTATACCTTCCTTGTTATTTCCCTTTATAATTTTCTGGGACGACCATCTATTTCATAGCTTTCCCTCTCTCCTCAAACTGCCAACATCCTCCTCTTTCTTATTCTCAGCTGATCACCTTCCTCCATTTGTCATTGACAGACAAGAACTACCTCATCCTCTTATCCTCTAATTCGCCAAATTTACACACCTAGATATTATGACTTTCCTCCTCTTAAGACGTCAAAGTCTCTGCTCTTGGGGCCAACCTTTCCACTGTCCGGTCATTTGTCTTCCCTCTCACACTTGTCTCCCTCTTTTCTCTAGATCATTCTCACTAGCATACAAGCCTCACTTAATACTGCTCATCTTAAAAACAAAAAATGACTGTCTTATGTTCATGTTTCCCTTCAACCATATGATGCAATAACACACATAAACATATATGTCCATATATGTAATTATATATATATAATATATATATAACAGTATCATAGATTAAGTAAAACCAAGAAATTTTAGTCATGTTGAAGGTGACCTACCCTTCAGCTGTAGCTCTAAGTACATTAAAACCACAGAAAATTACTTAGCTGTAGAAGACGCTATTTCATGAACAATGTAACAACATAAATGGAATGAGGCTGCATACAGTGAACAAAATTTAAAACAAACATGGGAGTATAGGGATATCTGGATGGCTCAGTGGTTGAGCATCTGCCTTCAGCTCAGGGCGTGATCCCACTTCTCCTTCTGCCTGTCTTTGCCTCTCTATGCATGTCTGTCATGAATAAATAAAAAGAAATCTTTAAAACAAAAATGGGAGTGTAATTATTCAGTGTTCCTAAAGGAGGTTTTTCCTTACAGGTTCAGTGGCATGATCATTTAGAGACAGCAGTTCTCCCTCAAGTGCATGGATGTCTTGATGGGTAAATCTGAGAAGGAGGCAGGACAAGTCAGTGAGGTGGTTGGGAAAGGCACCCTCTGTTCATGCTGGGTGATGGGTCTAGGAAAAAGGAATCATGGTATTCTCTTAGAAAACCTCTTGAGCAGGATTGGGATTTGGAACCTGCCTGCTCCCATAGGGATGCCTGGAAGAGAGACAATTCTGAAAGATGCTGGCATTCAGAGTGTCCCAGAAAAGAAGACTAGAGGCTACAGCCCACAACTTACAAGAGACAAGAGGCCTGTATTCCAGTCAAGGGACAAGGGGGAGAAGTTCATATCCTGGGATTTATCCTATGCCAACTCCTCCAAATTCCACTTTAGGGAATAACGTTCATGGCCGAGATAAATGCCTTTTGTTAATAAAAGGATCACTAAAATTTAGAGCCAATTATTCAGTCACATGTCAACCTGGCACAGCAAGTTACACAAATAACACCTGTTATTTACCACACACTGTTTTTTTATTTCTAAGGTCAGGTTTTCTCAAGCAATGTACTGAGAAGTAATCCAAGAGTGTGTTGGTGAGGGAGATGAGCAATACACCTACTCTTGTTCCCAACAGCCACAATTGTAAATCAATAGTGTAACCAACTAGAGTGGGAAAGAGATTTAACCAGTCAGCTCAAATAATTCTACAAACTCTGGATTTGAGGAACAAGAACCCTAAATCTAGTCCCACAAAAACTAATCCGAAGAGCATAAACTCATTCGAGAAAACGGTACAGGGTAGAAAGATAACAAAATACTGAAACTGAATTTAGGAGAGAAACTGACAAACTGGCTGATTTCTTCATTTTCTTCTCTTCATCACCCCTCCAAAGTGTACAAACACGTTCATACCTGTCCTTGCTTACCCAGGTGCAACACGAAACTTCCGCCCCATTACCTACTACTCTGTTTTTCTCATTCTGCATCAAGAGCCTAATTTTCTCTAATCTTATAGCCAGATCAGACAAATAAGTGAATTATAGGATCAACTGACTGCTTATAATTAGTCTTGCCCAAGAGGTTTAAGAGAATCCATCTATCCTATAGTGTAAAAGGTGGCCGATAAGGTGTCTGGAGGCTGAGTAGTTGTTAACTAGCTAAGATCTTGGTTGAGAGCTCTCTGTTCTCTCCAGGGCCTTATCTGTAAGTTGAAGAGCTGAGACCAAAATGACCTTCCTGCTCTCATTCTTATATGCCCACCCAGGGACCATATACACCCTTTGTTCTCAACTCATCTTACTTCCATGTATTCCCCTTAATAATTCCCAATTTATCCATTAAGTCCAGGAACTGAAGCCAACAGAGAGAGTAAGCTGCCATAGTCTGCCTGAGCTTTTCTCCTTGAATCCAAGAGCTAAGCTCCAAACTCAAAAGGAAAAAGAAAATCCCCAATACAAAACACCACCTTCAAAGAACTTGCAAATCACCCCCCACACATCCATAAAGAGGAAATGTTGAAAGAATGAAGACAAGTCAGAAAACTGAGCTTTGATTTACATGTACTGCTTATTTCCAGGTGGCTTTGGCATTGTTCTTTGATAAATGGGAATGAGAATTTCTAGGTTTATTTGAGGATGAGAAAGGAACAACCAACCAGCACCTCAGTGGTCACTGCATAGACCTTCTCCAGCTCAAGTTCCGCAGTCAATATGTCAGGGGTCAAGCTCATGGTCAACCCAGGAAGGCAAGGCTTTTTTTAAACAATCTTGGAATAAAAACAAGTGTAAGCATTATTATGAACACATGATAATCTTAGGTCCTCTCCAAGAAATTAGCACAACAGCAGTACAAGTTTGCAAGACCTGACAAGACCAGTGTAAAAACAAGTATCAACATCATCTTCTCAAGAAGGGTCTAACACACGAGGATTACAGAAGAAGCAGAATGACAAAATAAATAACTTATAAGCCACAGCTTGGGAATTAAAATCCAAGAATTCTTCCTACCACTTCCACTTTGGGTCCCAGACCATCCATATTTTCCTTTCCCATTTACAATGGCTCCTTAGCCCAAGATCTAATGCTTAACTTTGTAACATTTTGTTACTTAGATCAAAGTTAAGTACATTTTATTATTAAAACTATTATTCCCTCTTTGGTTTTTAGAAACTTTCTGTTCACAATTCTAATATTCACTAAGTCACATGAACTCTTAGCTATTAAGAAGAAGTAACACACACACACACACACACACACACACACACACACAGGAGCAAAAAAGCCATTATTATTTGACAATCTTGATGCAAAGTAAATTTTTCTTCCAGAGAAGAAAAAGATTTGGTCTATACTTTTTTCCTTCCTGGCACAGCTGGATTTTACAATACCCTTCTGAAGCAGATGGAATGCTAGTAACCAAAAGCCAGAGAGCTGATTAGACTGTTTGCAATCTGTAGGTCACAAATAAAGGACTATTACTGAAGAGTAAAGGTCACTCGAAATGAATTGCATTCAATAAAGAGCTGGGGTAGTGATACCAGGACTAGCTCTTATTGATTGCTATAAAATTCCTCGCAAAAGGAGAAATGCTGCATCGTTGGGGATTGTGCCCAGTGTGGAAGGATTTACTTGACTGAATGGTGGTTTGCCTTATTTGGTGAGCCACTAAAGCACGCATAAAACTCCCTGCACAGGTATATCAATCCAATGTTCAATAAGGTGCTGCTGGGCCAGGAGAAGTCCACGCTCGTGAGAAAACAAAAAGACTGAAACCACATCCATGTGTCATAAATAAAAATGAGAGAAGGGCTTCTGGGTGGTTCAGATGGTTAAACATCTGCCTTGGGCTCAGGTCGTGATCTGGGGGTTCTGGGATGGAGCCCCGCATCCGGCTCCTGGCTCAGCAGGGAGCCTGCTTCTCCCACTGCCTCTCCACCTGCTCATGCTCGCTTACTCACTCTGTCACAAATGAATAAATAAAATCTTTAAAAAATAAATAAATAAAAATGAGAAGTACCACTTAAAAGCCACATCACCAAGTGGCTCTTGTAAGCATCGAAAAAAGTTGTTTTCTTTAGTCACCAATCTCTGAGGTTGGAAAGCAGTACGGTCTGCTCATCTGGGGCCTCCCTTCTCTCTCTGCTTCACTAGAGCAGATGCATAGCCACTATCGTCGAGATTCTTCGGAGTGGCCAGCCAGACAAGAGCGGGGACAGAGTTGGTGCTTCCTGGTGGCGTGACAGACATCTACGGACTCTGAGTGGATTGAAGGCTGGTAGCCTAAGCATGACTGGAAGACCCTCTGGCCTGAGCACACAAATGATTCGCACTGCCTGAAATTTCCCTCACTGGAGTAGGTCCTTGGCTGTGGTAGTGTGCAGGATCTTGTCATTTGCAGGAGAACCTTCTCTCTGCCCCTTGCATGGCCATTCTGTCTTTCCCGGTGCTTGGCAACCCCCTCACACCACTTGGCAGCAAGGGGGGTGCTCCTCACTACCGATGGCGCCACTTGGGTCTGACTACTCTGGAGTTCACCCCCATGCTTTAGGCCAGGATCACTGCAGCTTGGCCCCAGCTGCAGACTCAATGGGATGGAATTTCTGTGGTGGAGCCCACTCCTCTATGGTTTTGCTTTTCAACTGTGGTAAAAGAAACATGATATACAATTATCACCTTAACCATTTTTAAGGGTCAACTGCAGGGGCATGAAGTACGTTCACGTTGTTGTACAGCTGTCATCACCGCCACCCATCTCCAGAGCTCTTGCCATGTTGCAAAAATGAAACTCTATGCCCATTAAATAATTATTCTCTCTTCCCCACTCGCCCCAGGCCTTGGAAACCATGGTCCCATTTTCTGTCTCTATGACTTTCAGTACTCCAGGTACCTCCTACAAGTGGAATCATACTGTATTTGTCCTTTTGTAACTGGCTTATCACTTAGCATAATGTCCTCATGGATCACCCATGTTGTTGCCCTTGACAGGATTTCCTTCCAAGTTAAGGTAGAATAATATTCCATAGTATGGATATTACTCACTGGCATATCCACCCTTCCACATGGGTTGTGTCCACTCCTTGACTACTATGAATAACACTGCCACAAACACGGCTGTACAAATGATCTCTTCAAGTCCCTGCTTTCAGGGACACCTGGCTGTCTCAGTAGAACATGTGACTCTTGATCTTGGAGTTGAGAGTTAAAGCTCTACTTTGGGGGTAGAGGTGACTTTAAAAAACAAATAAAATAAAATAATAAAATAAAAATACATAATAAATTTATGTTTTAAGTCCTCGCTTTCAATTCTTTTGGTTATATATTGAGAATTGCTGGGTCAGAGGGTAATTCTGTTTTTAATTATTCTGAGGAACCACCTTACTGTTTTCAAAACAGCTGCACCATTTCCTCCATAACTAAGATGATTCTTCGCAAGAACCAGTGCTGGGCCCACTGGAACCATCTCCACCCCATTAAATCAATGAACAGAGACTTGCCACTATTTCATGTTTTTGTGTTTACACAGTAAAGACGGTTGTGTTTTCGCAGTCATCCAGTGCTTCTGGTTATTCCAATAAATGGACAGGTGCTGTGGTGCAAAGAAAACTGCCCCAAAGCATACTTCTAATTTAATATGAGGCTCCTGAAGATAATTCTTTAACCAAAATGGAACAAGAAGTGTACACCAGGATTAAGAAAATTTAAAAATGAGCCGTATGCTTTTTTGAGTCATATTTCAAAAACAGGGCTGCCAGCCTAAGATCTAAATTGTTAATTGTACACAACAGACTGAGGAGAAAGTAATCAGCACCGAGCATATAATTTATATCTGTGATTAGCCATTCTATGTCTGATTTATGGTTTTTGGATAGATGGATACCAATTTATTTTTCCTCTACAGGGCTCCATGCATGAAGTGTAATTACAAATTTGTTTGCAGTTGCTGTGGTGTGGAATTAAAAACATAACCTTCCTGGAGACTCAGAATATAGGATGCTTTCTTGCCCTTTATTTTCCCCTTAAAATAAAAAAGGGTGCCAGGTAGTGTTTTATATCAGACTCCAAAGCCCACTGGTTCTAGCCACATGATTCTCAGAATCACTGCTTTTACCCGAGGAAATAATCAGATGCAAGATGAGAGTAATTACAGAGAATCTGGAGTTCTAATTTTTTTTTTTTTTTATGATAGTCACAGAGAGAGAGAGAGAGAGAGGCAGAGAGACACAGGCAGAGGGAGAAGTAGGCTCCATGCACCGGGAGCCCGACGTAGGATTCGATCCCGGGTCTCCAGGATCGCGCCCTGGGCCAAAGGCAGGCGCCAAACCGCTGTGCCACCCAGGGATCCCTGAATCTGGGGTTCTATATGCTTAATTATGTCACTGTTTTGTTTTATCACACTCTATTATTAATAGGGGCTTCAGTTTTCACACAGAAACATTTTACCTTAATGTACAGTTAACAAAGTTAGATCTAAGGGCACCTGGGGGGCTCAGTTGATTGGACATCTGCCTTTGCCTGGATGGTGACCTCAGGGTCCTGGGGTCAAGCCCCGAGTCAGGCTCCCTGCTCTGCACACAAGCCTGCTTCTCCTACTCCCTCTTGCCTGTGCACATGCTCTGTCAAATAAATAAATAAAATCTAAAAAAAAAAAAAAAAGAAAAGAAAGAAAGAAAAAAGAGAAAAAGCTAGTTTATGAATTTCCCGGCAGGTAATTTCATTTCAAAATGCCAAGATCCTCCGGGTGCTCTGGCCAACACCAGTGGTTTCAGTGCTCGCTTGAGAAAGTGGCTCTGGATGAAAGCAGGGCCACGCTCCATCATCGCAGGCCCCTTTGAAGGGCCAGTTGCTGGGGTCCCGTCCAAGCACTGCACGAAGGCTCACTGGGGTGTCCGTCCTGGCTCGGCTCACTGGAGCCCATCTCTCACCCTCACCAGGGCCACTCCGGCCCCACGTCCCTTCTGCCTTCTGCTCCAGTGCCCTCGGCCTTGGCTTCGTCCCACCACTAATGACGGGGCCTGGTGCAAACCCGCTTCACACTCTGCTCCCCAATTCTACCGAATGTTTCATGAAGAGAAGCAAACCTGGAGATCCGGATTTTCTGTCCCACCCTTGCTCTACCATCTGCCCCAGCCTTTACAGCCATCCACGGATCAGCGCTGGGACTCAACAGAAAATGTGGTCCAGGGCAGCCCCCGTGGCGCAGCAGTTTAGCGCCGCCTGCGGCCTGGGGTGTGATCCTGGAGACCCGGGATCGAGTTCTGCGACAGGCTCCCTGCGTAGAGCCTGCTTCTCCCTCTGCCTGTGTCTCTGCCTCTCTCTCTCTCTCTTTCTCTCTCTCTCTCTCTCTCTGTGTCTCTATGAATCAATAAATAAAATCTAAGAAAAGAAAAGAAAAGAAAAGAAAAGAAAAGAAAAGAAAAGAAAAGAAAAGAAATGTGGTCCATGCAAAGGAAAACCAACCAACCAAAAAAATCAGCAGTGTTGAGTAACAGGAGAGCTAGAAGCATTTTTTTTTCAGGGTTGTCAATATATACATATATTCATTATACAATGAGGAGATAACAGGTTTTTAAAAACTGGCAAAGAGAAAGGTAAATGTATTACCGTAGCCCACCCCAACTCCACCAACCGTGAAGCTTCATCCAAATCCATTTCCTGGCTGTAAGCACACTTCCCTTGCTCTGCTCAGCTACTACTGCACTTTTCCTTGAGTCTCTAGATTCCCTTTAGTCTCTTCTCAAAAGCTCCTCTTGTGCTGCCTCCTCTCACTGGAGCTCATCTCTGCTCCCTTGGCCAGAGTTAATCTATCCCCATGGCAATGGCCACCAGCAGCACCTGTGGTTCCCAAACTGTGTGCCCTGGTGTCCTGGGATGCCACAGTGAACTCCCAGAGGTACTGAGGGATATTTTAACTTTTTGAGGGAAACAGCCATATTTGATGCGTGTTGGACACTGAAAAATAGCAGCTCGAGGTAGTTCACAGTTTCGGCATGAGATCACCGGCCCTTTGGAAGATACCACCTTTTCAGAGGCAGTTGTGATAAAAAGTAAGGAAGGTACAAAAATCAAAGTGGAGCAGGAAATGGTATCCAGTCTGGTTCTAAGGTTTGAGAAGTTGTGCAGCGCTCAGCATGTGCATACAACCCACACATTGTGTAAGTGTATCTGTTGGGGTTCTCCAGAGAACCAGAACCAACAGTGTGTGTGTGTGTGTGTGTGTGTGTGTGTGTGTACAGAGAAAGAGACTGATTTTAAGGAACTATTTCATGCCATTATGAGGGCTGGCAAGTCCAAAATCTGCAAGGCAGGCCAGCAGAGCGGGAACCTAGGGAAGACCTGATTTTGCAGCTCGCATGTGAAGACGATCTGGAGGTGGAATTTCCCTCTTTGGCAGACCTCAGCTGTTAGCTCCCCGGCCTTCAGCTGACTACCTGAGGCCCACTGACTGTATGGAGTTACCTGCTTTCTTCAAAGACTACTGATTCAAGTGTCAATCTCTCCCAAAAAATGCCCTCACAGCAACATCCAGACTGATGTTTGATCAAGTATCTGGTTACTATGGCCAAACCACGATGACACATAAGATTAACCATCACTTAAGAATGAAAAATGTGTATTTTTTCTTTCCAATTTATACAATTGTATTTTTTTTAAGTTTTAAAAAATTTATTTATTTGAGGGAGACGAGAGAGAGCATGAGTGGAGGGAGGGAGAGGCTGACTCCCCACTGGGCTCCATGCCAGGATGCTGAGATCATGACATGAGCCACCCAAGCAATTAATATCCAATGTATATTAAAATATAATATACAATTATATTTTAAGTTTTTAAATTTTTTAGATTTTATTTTCTTGAAAGATTTTATTTATTTATTCATGAGAGACACATGCACATACAGAGAGGCAGAAACAGGCAGAGGGAAAAGCAGGCTCCATGCAGGGAGCTTGATGTGGGATTTGATCCCGGCACTCCAGGATCACTCTCTGAGCCAAAGGCAGACGCTTAACTGCTGAGCCACTCAGGGGTCCCTACAATTATATTTTTAATCAGGCACTAAATTATTAGGACATAAATGCTAATTGAGTCGTTTAGACTCTACTACTTAATAAATGGAACTGTTAGGTATTTCTTTTGGCCTATAGGCACTAAGAATGCCATGAAGAGAAAAAGCTTAAGAGCTTCTGACCTATATGCAGATAACTGCAGCCCAGTTTGTATTCCCAAATTCTCTCTTTTTAAATTCCCAAATTCTTGACATGCACATTCTACATGGTTGTCAAAATGCATCTATTCTAAACGAATTTCAATATGCATGCATATTCTAATGAATGCCAATATTCTTATATATTCCAAAGAGAGAAATTCCCAGTTACCTTCCCTCAAATGTTCCAAACTCAGTTTCTTATTTCCTCCACCAAACCTACTGTCAATCTGATTTCCAGAAATGTATTTTTAATCTCACCCACCACCCCTCCTCCCCATTAGCTGCTGCTATCCACCCCACCATGGGACTCCTTTGAAACATAATACAATAATTCTTCCCTATGTGATATATGTTATTACAGAAATAAAATTATATGCAAACAGATTAGAGCCCTTGTCACAAATTATGGGTTCATAATTTTTCAGGAGGGAAATGTTTATTTTTAACTTCCCCCCTGTCTTCATATTTAGAAAAAGCAGTCAAGATAGGATAGGAAAAGCATACAGCCCAGGGATAAATCAGTATGTTTTTATAAGGGAAATTCTCCTTGATTTGGGGGAGAAAGCCCCAATACTTTACAACTCTGTCTCTAATGAAACATTTTATTGGCAGATATTGAATTAAAATGAGTCTTGATATGGTGAGGCCAACCCATAATAATAAACTTAAGCCAGCCTCTGTCCCAGTGATGAGCTCAACCCCACCCAAAGAACTAAATGCATGAGTGGCTTAAAAGACAAGTGTACCATTGACCTTATATGGCAAAAACCAGAGGCAGAAAATATTAAAAACTTTTTCACATTATCTATTCCCCTTCCCGTCCACCGAGAACACATGCACGCACCTAAGAATAAGATAGCCAGTGATCACTGTGCAAAAACACTTTGATTGCAAACTCTCTTTTTCACTTATTTCTCATAATTAAAGCTGGAAGCCACTAGAAGTTTTTCCCTCTATTATTTCATTTTTGTTGGCGATATCTGCTCTGTTGAATAAAGATGCTGCTCCATCATGCATAATATTATTTATGGAACTGTATTCCTGAGATACCAAGGCAATGTGATTTTTCTCTCTCAAGGAGGGGAATTCGTTATTCATTGAGAGCCGTTGCGTTGCCATGAAAAGAAGCCAGCCCACTCACACGGGGCCTCTGGCTCCAGCTGAGTGAACGCCGCTATCACCAGCTCTCCAATACCTGTAGACGTCAGCAGCCTGTCGAGAACTCAGTATTCTAGTGAAAACAAACATCAAAAGGCTAGAAAGCAAATGACAGCTCAGGGAAAGTCCACAAAATATTCAGTTAATACTTAGGGCAAAAAAAAAAGGCAACTATGACAATTTGAACGTATTTATCTAACAGGAAAAAAAAGTCCACACTATGAGATGGACACTGAAGGTAACAAAATATAAATAAATTCATAATTAGGGTCTTGGGGGCAGGCAAGAAATCTGATATAAAACCACATTTGGCAAAGGAACAGCACAGTTAAATGTTTTCATATTTCTCTGTGAAAGTACTTTCTCAGTGTATACATTTTGGGGCAATGAACTAGAGGAAAAATCTATAGGTTAACTTCTATATTGTAGTATTTTGGTATATGAATTTCCCCAGCAGCCAACGTTTATGATAATTTCTAATTCCAGCACTTTCTAGACTACACAATCTTACCAGCACCCGCCCCCCAGGCACTCAGAATAAACATAACCTGATTTTTTTCCAACACTATTACTAAAAATAAAAGGACCACACAGTGAGTATCTCTCACTATCATAAGAACTATTTGAACAGGCAGCTTTCTTTAAATTCATTCCATCAAAGCCTTCAGAAAATTAGCAATTCTCCATGGAAGACCACAGTATGTGGGCATTTAGTCACTGGCTTGGAAATATACTATTTTTTAAAATTTGAGTTGTAAAGCCTTTGTCCTGACAGATAAAAGCGGTGACACCCTGCTTAAAAAAAGAAGGTGGGAGGCCAGAGGACAGGGGTGAGGACCTGTCTTCTGAGCCTGCTATCAGTACCGATCTGCAAGAACACAGAGCCACTTAAGGGGGATGAGACGCATTCTGAAACCACTCTGCTGTTCCTTTCCAGGAGCAGCATTTCAAGAGCTCATCAAGTCCACTAGGCACGTACACAGGGTATTTTGGAAGCAAGTCCGCTCCAAATTGTAAGGTATGTTTAGAAACATTCAGAATGACAACCGCTTAGTATTTTCAAATGTGATGCTGATGTTCATGGATAAATCCATTATCCCACAGAGAGTGACAATTCATTCCCGTTTGTCCAGGACTTTCCCAGTTTGAAAGCCGGAAGTCCCTGTCTCTGGAACTCCCTTTGTGCTGGCAACTGGAACAAGCCAGTTGGCTACCCTATCCTCCACATAAACTATAATATATAGCAGGTGATCTCACTTCGAAGTGAGATCAAACTAAACCACAGTAATCTGGGAACAAATTAAGTACCCCAGAGTGAGGACTACCCATCCGGGGGTAGACAACATCACTCGATGCAGGTAGAAGAAATCTGGTGTTTCCAACACCATCTGGGTGTACAGTGAACTTATTAAAAGCACACCTAAAGGTGCTCTAGACTTGGCTCCACATTCATCTTCTACATAGAAAAAGACAGCTAAAGTATTTAAAGAAAGAGATTTTAGGGGCACCTGGGTGGCTCAGTGGTTGAGTGTCTGCCTTTGGCTCAGGTCATGATCCTGGGGTTCTGGGATCAAGTTCCGAATCGGGCTCCCTGCTGAGCAAGGAGCCTACTTCTCCCTCTGCCTACGTCTGTCTCCTCTGTGTCTCTCATGAATAAATAAAATCTTTAAAAAAAGAGAGAGATTTTAGCTTAGCAGATAACTATCCTCTTTATAATCTTCATTATATCAGGTTTCTTTTTGATAAGCTCTTTTTAAAAAAGATTTTATTTATTTGAGAGAGAAAGAGAGGTAGAGAGAGAGAGAGAGAGAGAGAGCACAAGCAGGGGAGAGGGGCAGAGAGAGAGGAGAAGCAGGCTCCCCACTGAACAGGGAGCCTAATGTGGGGCTCAATCCCAGGAACCTGGAATTATGACCTGAGTCTAAGGCAGATGCTTAACCAACAGAGCCATGCAGGCACCCCTTAATCAGCTCTTTTATCCCCCCAATACTGGATAATATCAAGATAAACTTCCATCCAGTTTCTTTAAACGATCAAAGGTCAAAATCATAAATAACAACAAAAAATGTGAGTATAAATGGATACTGTTTCACTGTTCTTGCCTCAAAAATATTTAACCCTCCTTCTGGCAACAGTCAGAATTATAATCACTTCCACCAATGACTACTGTACTTGAAAACACACTAAGGCTCAGAGCCCAGTGGCAGGAGATCTGGCTGATGTGCTGAGCCAGCCAGGAACAGGAATGAGTCTGTCCTCTTTGAAAACAGAAAAAGTGCTGTTTTCATGATTGGTCAAAATTCCACCTCTTTCCTTTTAGATAACTTGCAATACTCAGAATCCCTCTCCAGAAAGCAGGCAGGAGGCATGTAGTTTGCCCTGTATTTCTATCTCCTTTAACTAGAGGATTTCCATGTTTGTTGTTTTATTTAAAAAAAAATTTTTAAGATTGTATTTAGTTAGTCATGAGAGACACACAGAGGCAGAGACACACAGAGGCAGAGACACAGGCAGAGGGAGGAGCAGGCTCCCTGCAGGGAGCCTGATGTGGAACTCGATCCCAGGACCCTAGGATCATGCCCTGAGCCCAAGGCAGATGTTCAACCACTAAGCCATCCAGGTTCTCCAAGGATTTCCATTTTGGAAGCAGAGAATCAGACAAAGACAGGGAACTATTTGTCCTGGAAATCCTGTGAAACTCTTGGGCTCCTTCCACTCAGCCTGGGCCTTAAATTTCATCTCCCCTTTTCTTTTAAGGTAGAAACACTGCTTCTCCGCAGCTACATTTAACGTCAGTAGCTGAGCCAACTGCTGGTGCTCCTGGTTGCTATGGACCACCTTCTCCTCTTTGTAAGCTTCTTGGATGCTATGCCCCTGACCCATTGCACACACACCCTTTCTCTGTGTCAGCCTTCCCGAGATGCCTCGGGGGCACTGCTGGGTCCCATGGGAGACCCAGTGCCAGAGGCTGTCAGCCCCAAGGCTAGGTGGAGAACCATCCCAAAGATAATGGGGTCACGGGCCAACAAGGGGTTTATTTTGTAGCTAGTAGTCATCGTCAAAGATTACATCCAAAGGAACTAAAGATGCTCTAGGGCAGTTCTTCACGTCACACACGTGGGTGCACACCTAGGCTCATGGCACCTGCTCATGTGCTGTCCTGGATAGATCACACAAGTCTGCTGAGTGGAAGGTTATTCCTCTGCAAAATGGTCCTTAGCCACTCCTATCATGTTCTCAAGACGCTTAAATTTTTGGCAGAACTGTTGCCATAAACGAACAAGGCTAGTCCCCTGAAAAGCTAGGAAATTGGTTCTCTTCATTTTACAACATGTAAATAGAACTACAGTAAGAAGTGCGTAAGAGCTAACAGGACACTACAGGTTTATTTTTAAATGGAAGAATGGAATCATTCTTCTTCCATTTAAAATGGGGTGGAATGATCTGTGGAGTACCAGTTGGGTTAAGTGGCTCAGTTGGGTTAAGTGTGCCTTCAGCTCAGGTCATGATCTCCGGGTCCTGGGATCGAGCCCCCACGTTGGGCTCCCTGCTCCCCTGCTCAGTGGGGAATCTGCTTCTCCTTCTCCCTCTACACGCCCCCCCCCCCATTTGTGCTCTCTCGCTCTCTCTCTAATTCAAATAAATAAAAATAAATAAATAAAATAAAATAAAATTTAAAAAGATCCACTCCTCTGATCCCAAGGATGCCCACCACAACTATTACCCGCAATTCTATATACTGACACCAAGCTCTAACATCATGGCTTATAACCTTGAGCCTGTCAGCAATTCCAAGCCAGCGTCGTCATCAGATAGGACAACACCCATCTAATCTTCCCTCATAAGACAGTTTCGCTGGCTTTCTGCAATCTCTAAACAGTCAAAATAAACACATTTCTGCAGGTGGTATCCCAAAGAAGCAAAACAATCATTATCTAAAACCACCCCCCTCTGTAGGAGGGCATCTGATATGAAAACACACAAGACTTTCATATGGACTTCATACTAAAAAGCCCTGTTTGGCTCTAAACCCAGACAGCTTTAGCAACACAACCCACTGATATTTCCACAGCCACCACCCCCTCCTCTTAATTAGACTGTTGATGAGCCTCACACTCAACATAATGGGCTCTTCTGCACACAGCCACACGGCTCACTCTCAAATAAGAACCCTTGGTCACCAGGCTACTTCCCAAACCCACCAATGGGAGCCGGCTGTCCCGTGCTCTTATCAGCGGCTGTCAGCAAACAGCATACTTCCCTGTGAGCTCCCCTGACAGCCAGGGCTCTGTCACTGTCTCCCAAGAAACATTCGCAAGTCCCCTCCCAGGTCCCCTGAAGATCAAGAGAAAAACTGTGAAATATATCTCACTTTCCTGATGATTTTCCTCAATAGCTTCATTGGAGGAGGTCACGGGAGAAGAAGGCAGGGAAAGGAAACAATGATGATGTGAGATTCCTGTTTGTATGTTCTTTTTCTTTTCTTTTCTTTTCTTTTCTTTTCTTTTCTTTTCTTTTCTTTTCTTTTTTCTTTTCTTTTCTTTTCTTTTCCTTTCTTTTCAATTTTACTTATTTATTCGTGAGAGACACAGAGAGAGACGCAGAGGCATAGGCAGAGGGAGAAGCAGGCTCCCTGCGAGGAGACTCATGCGGGACTTGATCCCAGGACCCCGGGATCACACCCTGAGCCAAAAGTAGACACCCAACTACTGAGCCACCCAGATGCCTCGTTTGTATGTTCTTAAACCAATGAATGGATCCTTTGCCAGTTTCCACACCTGGCGTCTTCTTAAATATTCATTTTCAGAAAACCTATGATTTGAGCTTCCTTTTTAATCTTCTTACAGCAGAAAACACATTCAGTCTTCCAGGTATTTCACTTATATCCATTTTTCCTGAAATGACTTATGGATTCCCCTGCCCCCTCACCCTACCTCTCTGCTGGCCCCAAGCTGGACTTGTCCCCTTCTTGTTTTGGTGCAGAAAGACTCAGAGAGCGAACAGGCATCTTGGACATCAGTAAGCGCCCCCCCGCCCCTTGGATGAAAAGCACTGCCTTTGAAAAGGAGGCCCAGATGCCACAAATAAACTGTGATGCTGCCATCATCTGCTTCTCCTCGTGTCACCTTATGTATCCAGAGAATCTAACACCGGCCCAGGGAAGAAAACAAAATCCCGCTGCAAGAAGATTCCACATTGCAGGGCAGAGAGCTTCTTGTCCAGGGAGCCACAGGGTCAGCGAGTCCCACAGAACCAGCTGTGGTGCTGTCTCTGCTTCTGGAGCTAGTTCAAGAGTCACCTGGCAAGCCCCTCTCTTTTCTCATCTACAAGAGGCCCCCACCTAATCCCCACTGCATTTCTTTTCCATCTGCACAGAGTAAAGATTTTTTTTCTTCTTTAACTTTCTGGAAGAGCTCCCCCCACTCCCACGCCCCAGTTGACAAAAGTCCCCAAATGATTGATAACACCCTGATTCTGGATCCATACATATCTCTTAGTGAGATAAGGAATCGTAACTCAAACACAGAGGCCACCACTGTGGTCCCACACAACAAGGCATGAGTTACCAGGATTTGAAGGCAATTATCTCAAGTAATAATTAGAAATAGTTACGTAGAGCTGAAACCACGGGCTAAGAAAAGTAACAGTGTCAGTGTCACGAATCCACTCAAGAAAGTAGCTCCATATTACTCCTTGGATCTTTCCCCCACCTTATCACTAATTCCATGGCAAATATCAGAAAGCACATAGTGGATCCTCAAATATCGGCTAATTCCCTGAGCTGGTATTTACTGCTGGACTCCTGTGTGCAAGGCCAAGTGGAGAGCTCAGCGGTGAGTCTAAGACCCGTTTATTGCCCTCGAGATGCTTGGAGAACAGCAGAGTAGAGCCTGCAAAAGAAAGGTTCCTTCACCCCTCCAAATACAAACCCATCTCACTCATTCTCCCAACTGTCACAGGGCACAGGCCAGGACCCAATACATGGTGGATCCTGGGACCACACTATGGACATAGAGCACAGAGCTCTGAACTTGGACTCACTGTACAACTACCCCCAGACAGGCTGGGGTCCCCTGTTGTGAATACTGGCACTGGGGAAAACAGCAGTTTTTTACTTCAAAGAGACCCCTGATCAAACTTCAGATATTTCAATTGTTAATAATAATTGGCATGTGAATATTTGACAATATTCAGTTATGCCCCATCTCATGAAAGGGGCTGAGTTTTGAGGGTACTTTTGGAATGAGGGCCCTGAACTTAGAAATTCCCCACTAGGTTCCGGTGATCTTGCTTGAAAACACAGAAACTAGAGAGGAGGATGCCTAATTTGTGATTTATAACTTTGGGGCATGTCATGGCTAATTTTATGTGTCAATATGTTTGGGCCATGAAGTGCCCAGATATTTGCTCAGACATTATTCTGGGTGTGTCTGCCAGGGTGTTTTAGGGTGAGATTATATTTGAAAAAGTAGATACCGTTCCCCCTACTGTGGGTGGGCCTTTTCCAATCAGTTGAGTGCCTGAACAGAACAAAAGGGCTGCCCCACCCCTAAGTAAGAGAGAATTACTTCCTGCAGGACTGCTTGAGCCAGGACATTGGTTTTTCATGGTTTTGGACTTGAGCTAAAATATCAACTCTTCCTAGGTCTCAAGCCTAATGGCCTTCAGACTAGATAGATGTATCTCTATATCCACAGCCAAATATGTTGGGAGGAAAGTTTAAGGTTATCAGGTTATCTTCACTGCAGGTCTTTTCAGAGACTTCAGTATATAAATGTACACTGTAGATCCCACCAGTAATATAGTGTGTAACCCCTGTCAGATCACAGAAGCCTGTGTGTGTGCATGTATGTGTGTTCATGTGTTTGTGTGTAATCTGTCATGGTCCACGGCTCCATGGGATACAGTTTGGTAACCCTGCACTCAGACCATATTGATTTCCCAGGGCACTGAGGGCATGCTCCTTACTTTTTTTTTTTTTTTTTTTTTGAGAGAGAGAGAGAGAGGGAGAATCCCAAGCAGGCTCCATGCCCAGCATTGAACCTGATGTGGGACTCCATCCCATGACTGAGACCACTGCCTGAGACAAAATGAAGAGTCTGATGTTCAACAAACGGAGCCACCTATTCCTTACTCTTAAAACTAGGATGTATTGTCTTCACTCTTTCCTCCAATAACTAACATTTTCTGTGTGTTTTTGACACCACTGCTCTTCATTCACAGAATACATTATCCTAGACACTATGCCTAAGACAAAGGAAATGAAGGAGTCATGGACATCGGATGACATTTATCAGACACAACCAAGAACTAATTTCAGAACCCTGTTTCTGAAAGAGAAGGATAAGGGGGATAAAAGAAGTCACCGTGTAGTTGTCTATGATGGATAAGTGCAGGGTTTTCTGGCTGGATTCAATATCTTTACCCTTTTTGAGAACAAAAGGCACAGCTCAGAGCCCAGGTTTGAATTAAACCCTAAGAAAGTTGATGACTTGCCCTGTTCTCCATTCAGTAGACTTCACCTCATTCTAAAGGGTAGGGGGGAATTGCCTGCGATTTTGCACTTGGCTTTCATCCAGTTGTCCAGACCACCCTATTACGGCTTCACTGAGTCAATTATATTAGCTCCACAATTCCTTTGATTCCTTTCCAATCTAAATTCCCCCCTTTCTGGGGGGACTCAGGACGGTCTAGCCAGTGTATTATCTCACAGCGTATGGAATTTGGAATGGTATTTCCATACAAGGGCCATACACATTCCTTCTCCAGGTTTCCTTCTGAACCACACGTGCTATCAGTTAGCACAGGAGGCTGAGAAGAGACATGGCGGAGAAAATGATGGGAAGAAGAGCCAAGAGTTCAAAAAGAAGGCTCCTCACTGCCTAGCAACAAGGAACATAGTCCCCAAACAACAGTTTTTACATGTAATAGCAGATACAATAAATTGGTTTATTGTGCCCATTATCTCGGGTTATGTCTTCCTCCTACAATTTTAGGAGTAACTGGTCAGTTGGAGATGGCTGCTGAGAGCAAGAAGGGCTTTTGATGACTCAGTGACTGTATGACTTAACATTCCTTTGTTGTCTCTCAATAACAAACCACTCAGGAGTTAATTCCACCAGGTACATGGGAGGTTTTTCTCTGCAGTGAGAAAGCCTGCCTGCCCGGCGTGCTGGGCAGAGATGTACACTATTCTGGTCACGACAGGAAGGAGGGAGTGTGGGGCCAAGCAGCATTTCCATGAAGGCGGTCCCCACAGCGCCCCAGCTCTTGGCCAGCTCTGAAGGTAGGAAGCTTGACACAGGAAGTAACACCACGGGCAGCCACATCTTTCAGTGATTAATAACACCCACCATCCACCCCTGCATGCTCATGGATGGAGGCTTTACAACGTAAGAGCTCTCAGGAAGGAGCCCAAACTCAGCCTCATGATAAAGAAGAAATTATACTCACTAGTCAGCGAAGGCTTCACACAGGGAACTGGTGAAGAACTTCTAAAATCTAAAAGCCGATCTGATATTTTGTAGGACATGCATCCATTATCAGAACATGGAACCTGAAAGAACTTCCGCGACAGGGGAACAAAATAAAGACTTTTAAGAGACTTGTTGACATGAAAGTCGTTGCCCAGCAATTAGACAGCTTAGGCCTGAAAGGGAGGGGAACAACAGAAGTCAAAGCATAAACATCTACGCCAGCTAGTGCCTGGCAGGTAGCTGCCAAACTCCTGCTGTGTGGACAACAGAGGTGAGGAACGCAGAATGCAAGGTGGCAAAGGGGTGAATATTTGATGGATAGAATATATCTCCGAATATTCGACAAGGGACAGACTGGATTAGTGAGACCAGAAACATCACATTCCAAACTATGGAAGACAAGATGTTCCTTTGTAGGACACCAACAGAAAACAGGAAGTGAAAGAGGACACTTGGCATCAGGGCCACTGACTAAGGCTGAGTTATTTTTATCGCTTGGAAGATGCTGCTGCTGAAAGTTCTACTTTCCAGCACAGATGTGATATGTGCCCAGCCTCCCCTGACCCATTCTGTGGCTTCAGAGAATAACCTCTGTGATAGGCTGACAGCTGCCTGCAAGTCACTGAGGCACATGTGGCCAGAGAGCCAGCTTTAGATCCCATGGTAAGGACTTGAGGTTTTGAGAATTCACAAATGTAGGGGTTCATGATCACTCCATATTATCTTGCAGGAATCCATATGGCTGGTAAGAGGGGCTATGTGGTTTTCTAGAGTGGCAATCGGGTTTGGGAAAAAATAAGGATGCTTTACTTCAATGCCTTAAGATTCCAGAAGTCTCAAATACCACTGGCTGTTGGACAATATTAAGAGCAGAGCAGGGGGACGCCTGGGTGGCTCAGCAGTTTAGCGCCTGCCTTTGGCTCAGGGCCTGATCCTGGAGTCCCGGGATTGAGGCCCCCATCAGGATCCCTGCATGGAGCCTGCTTCTCTCTCTGCCTGTGTCTCTGCCTCTCTCTCTCTCTCTCTCTCTCTCATGAATAAATAAATAAAAATATTAAAAAAAAACAAAAAAAGAACAGAGCAGGTTCTTTTTTGCAACCACCAGTTGCAAAGTACTGGTGGTTCAGGAAGTCAGACCATGCAGTTATCCTTTGTGAGAACTGAACTTCAAAGTTGGTTGGAGGGTCTTCACGGTAGAAGGGGTACCTGACAAAGAAGTTTCCATTGACATTGTTGGGCACTGCCTGAAGGATGAGCAAAGTTCGTACTTTTTATTAACAAAACAAAAGTAACATAGTATTTTCCTGAAATAGTCACGAGTTGGCTAGCAAAATCTTTTTTTATTTTTTAAGATTTTATTTATTTATTCATGAGAGACACAGGGAAAGACGCAGAGACCAGACAGAGGGAGAAGCAGGCTCCCTACGGGGAGCCCAATGCAAGACCTGATCCCAGGTCCCTGGGATCACACCCTGAGCCGAAGGCAGATGCTCAACCACTGAGCCGGCCAGGTGTCCAGGTTAGCCAGAAAATCTTAACAACAAACTAAAACAACCAGAATTTGAAGATAATTCTCTTTTCTTTTTAAAATTCAACCTCAGGGGTAGAACCAGTGGCACCACAGACACTCAATTCCATGTAAATAGCTTCCCCACGACTCTATCTTTGACTATTTCCCGGCTTTGCCTTCTCCTTTCCTGGGGTGATCTCTTTCATTCCTATCTAGATGCTGAAGACTTCTAAACACGTTCCAAACATGTTCCTGCAGGTCTCAGCTGAGCCCCAGATCGGTATTTCCAGCTGCCTAATGGATGCTGCATGGGCTCCACAAAGAGGGCATGTCGGGACAAAACTACGGCCCCTAGTCAACCTCCACCTAACCCCACTTGCTCCTCACCTGGGAATGAAATCACTCTTCATCCAAGCAGATGTTGCAATCCTACCTGTAAGATATCTCTCTAATTTGGGGTTCTCCTCCCCATCACGAACATTTCTGCTTTCCTTTTTACAATTTTATTTTATAAACATTTATATAGTACTGACTGTGCCAGTTACTGTTCTAAGAACATTAGGAGACTTTCATCATCTTTTGCTTTCATCAATAACCAGTGTCTCTCACCTTCCATCTGTTCTTCCTATGGCAGTCATAGCAGCTTTGCCTAAAAAAACCCTACCTCATCATAGTACTTCCAGACACTTCTGACACTCCTGGTTCTCTTGACTACTTGGCATTGCCCATGGTGACCTTTACCTGCCTGTCACCTGTCGCTCTGCCTCAGCTCTCTTCACGCTCCCCTTGGAGCCCATGCTGCAGCCACACCATGCTAGACACCTGCCCTTCCAGGGGCACCTGCCTCTGCATTTGCTCTTCCCTCTGCCCATGAGGTCTTTCTTCATCTGGGACGCCCACCATCCTGGGAGGCTCAACCAGGTAGATGAAAGTTTCCCCGAGAGAAGCATTTCCAAACTTCTAAGAAGAGCTGCCTGGAGAGCCCCAAAGGTAATAAAACTCTGCATGGACCTAAAACAAAACCCCAAGTGAAAACAAATGGAACAGTTAACAGAATGGGAAGCAGTGGCAAGAAAAATAAATAAATAAAGGAAATCTAATACAAAATCACAAGTCATGGAGCCGTGGAATACATTTCCTGTGCATGAAGGAAATGACACAGCTGTGGCCACACTAGCAGCTGTGCTGTCAGCCAATTCGGGCGATATAGACAGGAAAATCAGGGAACGATGATTTATGCTAATTTTCTTGTATTTGGTCTGAGTACTCGCTCATTTGCTCTTCCAAACCTCCTGTCAGCATCATTTCTGGTTCTACCCCTTTTCAGCAAGTTTCGTTTTGTTTTTTTTCCTTTTTTTTTTCTTTTCTTTTCCTTTTAAAACTTTATTTATTCACGAGAGACACAGAGAGGCAGAGACATAGGCAGAGGGAGAAGCGGCTCCCCACTGAGCAAGGAGCCCAATGCAGGACTTGATCTCTGGACCCCGGGATCACACCTTGAGCCGAAGGCAGATGTTCAACCATGGAGCCACCCAGGCGTCCCTCAGCAAGTGTCATCTGGCATTTTTTTTTTTAGAAATGAACGAGCACATCTGGCATTTCTTCCTATAATGAACGAGCACACGGAGGCTCCAGTGAAATCGCAGACCATTTGCAGAAAAGCTCCTGCAGGCCAGTCTGAATTCTGTTCATCAAACACAAGTGCTGGGTGTCCTGTGAGCACAAATCTCCACAAAGATGACCAAGACATGACCTCGAACTAACGACTCGTGACTTTGTTTTTTTTTTTTTTTTTTTTTTTTTACGACTCGTGACTTTGAAAGGGAGCCCCCAAAGGGCACTTCAAAAGGAGTGTGTCTCAAACCCAACTGGAGCTTGGCCCTCAGACTCAAGACTCCACTCATCGTCCCCATCTCCATTAAGTGACAACGTGAATCTGCCGCTGCCGAGGCCACAAACCTTGTTTCCAGTGGTTCTTGATGCCCTCTTTCTCTCAAGGTCTTTTATGGTCAGAGCAGCAGTGAATCCCATCAACTCCATGAACAAGGTCCGACTCCTTCTCGCCTCTCAGGCCACCACCCTAGTCACTTCTGTTGCTTCTCACTGGGCTACCAAGGGGCCTCATCACGGCTCTTCTGCTTCCAGGCTTGACCTACCTTCTATGGATGACTCTGCAAAGTCATGCTTTTCAAAAATCGTAGGCAGACACCTCCCCACCCGCCCCAACCAAATCTCTAATGACTTCCTTGCTTAAGTAAAAACTCCAGTATATGCCCCAGCTTGTTGGCCCTCCCTGACCTTGCCCAGCTAAGTCCCCAGAGCGTCCCCCCAAAATGGTTCTCAGTCTGCTCCCACCACGCTGTCTCCTGGCACCCCATTCCTCTGATAGCCCCCAGGGAACGTTCACTTCCAGGCCTTGGCTGTTTCCTCTGCACCCCGGCCTCCTCCTCTCTGTGGGCACCCACCTGCCTGCCTCCCCCTCCACCCTCTCTGGTCTCTGCTCAGATCTTCTCTAGGAAGGCACCCCGAGCTTTCCACACCCCTGAGGGCCCACCTTATTTCTGTTCATAGCCCTTCTACCACAAGGGCCAGTTTATGTTTGTTTACCATCTGCCTGTCTCTAGTACTAAGAGGGCAGATACTTTGCTGTGCTCACTACTGTTTTCTCATGCCTGGACAATGGCACATGTCCTTATTAGATATATGCTGAATAAATGAAAGGCTGGAAGATAAGTGAGGCATGTACTAACTGTAATGCCAGAGCAAAGGTAGGTCATATAGGCAGGGATTCTTCATGCTAAAAAAAAAAAAAAAATCCTTTGCCTTCCCAGGAAATTTCTTTTAAATAATGAGCTCTCTCTCTCTTCCTCCCGCCTCCTCTCTCTCTCTCTCATAGGACTCACGTGCAACTCCATAAGTAGCGCCTGCATAAGTGATATCTGATTAGTCATTCCAAAGTCATCGTGTAGTATCGGACAGGCAGTGTGCTAGGAGCACTGTAGAGTGAAATATCAAACAACCAGTCATCCTCTGCCTTCAAGAAGTCCATACTCCATTACATTCCAGAAGACAGAGCCTGAATATAAAGGATTGAATGTGGAACCTTTGTTGCCTTTTTTGCAGGCAAATGCCTTCTTGAAATTCAGAAAAGGGCAAAGCACTTCCTGCTGGGGTCATCTTGGCTGGCTCTATTTTCTACACTGCAGAGGGCAGGGCTTTGGGGATGGTGGGGAGAAGACCCAGGGCTCTATCTGGGGAGTGGAAATGGAAGGAGCTTGCAGCACACGGAAGAGGGCTCAGCCGGGCACGTGGTGCTCTGGTGCGGACTGCAATTAAATTTCAATTTTCCAGATACTGAATACCTTGATCGGAAGTCACTCGATCTGCTTTATAACCAATTTATATTAAGGAAGAGATGTGAAAGGTTAATACCCTTAATATTAAATGCTTCGGGAAATGTTCTGGTTATTTTTAACACATTTGGGGGGCGTTCTTAACACTTGGTTATTTAGTGCTTTATGAAAATGTCATTGATAAAAAATAATGACCTGGGTCTAACTTTTACACAGCAAGACCAAAGAGAAATATCAGAGTGGAGGGCACTGTCTGCCCCAGATGCACTGGATTCCACTGTCCAAGATGCTGAAACGTAGAAGCAGCGTTAAGAAGGCAGATACCTCCCCAAAAGGCACACAACAGCTTCAGGGAAACCATGCACAAAATGCCAAGTGTGGCCTTCATCACAGAACAGAGTCCGGTATATTTTAGGGCGCTTAAAGACAATCAAGCCAAAGACAAGAATGGGAGGGACTTCTGCAAGCACTTTGTGACAAATGAATGAAGAGGCAGAGAAGAGGAGGGGGGAAATGAACAGAAAGGTCAGAACAGACTCAAGTGGTCACAAGGTCACTTTTTTAATGACAATGCATCTGAAATAACCCTTCCAAAGGTGAAATGACTAAACAGGGATCCCTTTGCACTACAAAGCAAGGATTCATTTTAGTTTTATCATCTAAAAGGAGTTTTAATGCAAAACACCTAACTCGCATTGTCTTACAAAGATTTTCCATTAATCCCCCCCCCCCCAGTTGTCCTTGGGAGGATGGTGAATAGGTGGCTAAGCATCCCTATTTGTGTGGCTTTAGTAAAGAGCTGGTGACCAGCCACCACTCCACTCCCACCCCTGTTAAAAGCAAATCCATTCTAAAAAGACCTGAAGTAGTTGGGAAGTCCATCCTTCTTGTACATGAAATTAAACAGACTAGTCGAGAACCCTGTAAGAAAAGCTGGCGCTGGATTCAAGGCTTGCATAGGTTCTGGGGGCATAAAGAGAAGGGAAACAGAAAGGGCTCAGTCGGGGAGGGAAGCCGGAGAGGGAGGAGGAATCTCCTAAGGGGCTGACAGGTGGAATCCAAAGTCAGAGCAAGCAGGCGCCCAGGGGGTTCTGGGATGATGGAGGGCTGCCAGAGAGCACAGGGAAAATACTCTTTTTCATCTCCTCTTTCTTCCTTAAACTGCAATGACTGTTAAAAAAACAAAAAACAAAAAAACAAAAACAAAAAGCAAAAATAAAAACCTAATGTGTGCTGAAGACACTGAAGCTGCCGTGGGAAAGTCAGGTTTGCTCGAGGGATTGCAGGGTTTGTGTGATGTTTGCTGGAATCTGAGGGAAAGGTCCCATGAGAGCAAACCTAGAATCTAAGGGGTTTTTCGAGGGAAGAGAGTGGTTCAAGTCAGGAGTTCTGCTTGCAGGTGGCTAGCAGTGTTAATCCTATCCTAAAGAACCTGGATTTTGGAGCGCCGGCCCAATCAAGCCCTGAGAATTGTAGAAAACCTGGCCAACTTCTCTGCAAGCCAGTGATAACGGCTTCTTTATTATTCTATTTACAGAGTCATATATTACGGTTATCTATATTATAAATATAAAATATATATAATTATATATAAATAAATATGAAATATTATTTGTAATTTGTAACATGTTTGAACCTCTATGTCAAGAGTTTCACGTCACAAACTCTAATGTTCACTCTGACTCTGCAAAGATCTCCAGAAGCCAGAGTTCAGGAGGGTGACCAAGGCCACCCAGTAGTTAAGTGACAAGGGAGAGCTTGACACTCAAGTGTGGTCATCTCAGACCCCAAGCTCTGTCCCTTCTGCCCAACACATATATCCTCTGCCCTGATCTATACTTCTCATCGTGTGGGATGTGACTCTTCCTATGCATACACTCAGCCTCAGCCTTCACTTTTCTTTAGCCCCAAATGAATGAGGCTGTTCTCAAACCTATCAGATCTGACACCTCTTTTAATGTCCTGGGATGTAATTAATAAAAAAACATCCTTCCGGCTTTTAGCTGCCACTTAACTTGATCCCGAAAATCATAGCTGCAAAGATGACAAAAGCTGCAGACCATCCAAGTGCTTATTTTCAGAAGCTAACAATGGTTTTTTGCACATTATCTATATTTGGACCCAATCAGCAAGCTTTTATTCTGTACTTATTCACCTAAGGCCAGGAGGGGATTAAACCCAGGAGGGGATTAAACAAAACAAAAACTACCAAAGATGATCTGAAAGTGGCAAATCAAAGACTTTTAAAAGAAGAAAACCCATGATTTATGACTAAAAATGGTCAGAGAGAAATAATGTATCCCAGGTTACATTTTATCTGTCTGTTTATGCAATAGTATTCCCATAAGTCAATGATAATAATGTCAGCTGTTAATGTTATTCATTCATTAGTCATTCAACAAATATCCATGGGGTCCTTGCTTCATAAGAGGTTCGGTGTGATGTACCATAGCAGAGCTTCTGGAATTTTCATGTGCATTGTCACTACTTGGGTGGCCTTGTTACAATGTGGGTTCTAATTCATCAGCTCCAGGATGGGTACTGAGATTCTGGATTCTAACAAGCTCCCACGTGATGTTGATGCTGCTGGTCAGCAACTATATTTTGACTAACAAGGCACTTCAGAGAATAAAATAATTAAATTAAACATGGACCCTGCCCTCAAAGAACTTACAGTTCAGATAAGGGGATATATGTCTTTCAAATAAACAGAAGAGTTATGCGCTGTAAGACCAATGTAACAGATAAAGTGTGATTCAAGGTCAAAGAATGAGGGCAGCCTGGGTGGCTCAGCAGTTTACCGCTGCCTTCAGCCCAGGGCCTGATCCTGGAGACCCGGGATCGAGTCCCACATCAGGCTCCCTGCAGGGAACCTGCTTCTCCCTCTGCCTGTGTCTCTGCCAATCTCTCTCTCTCTCTCTCTCTCTCTCTCTCTCTCTCTGTGTGTGTGTGTGTGTGTGTCTTTCATGAATGGATGAATAAAATTGTTTTTAAAAGATCGATATAAAAAATAATAATAATAAAATAAAAGTTTTTTTTTTAAAAAAAAAAAGGTCAAAGAATGACTCTTGGCTGAGGGGTGGTTGGGTGTCTGGGAAAATATGATGAAGGTGGCATTTCAGTTGCTTCCTTAAAGAGGGCAGGCTGGATGTGAAGCCACAGGGAAGGGGGGGGGAGTACATCTGGCAGAGAGACCAATGTCAACTGAGGCAGAGAATTAAAAAGCGTGCCATGCGGGCAGCCCCGGTGGCACAGCGGTTTAGCGCCGCCTGCAGCCCAGGGCGTGATCCTGGAGACCCTGGATCAAGTCCCACGTCGGGCTCTCTGCATGGAGCCTGCTTCTCCCTCTGCCTGTGTCTCTGCCTCTCTCTCTCTGTCTCTATGAATAAATAAATAAATAAATCTTTAAAAAAAAAAAAAAAGCATGCCATGTACAGGTGAAGAAGGAGGAGTCTCATTTGGAGGGAATGGCCACAGGTATGAATAAGACAGTGGGAGATGGGGTTGAGTTGACCTGAGAGAAGTCTGAGAAGCACCCTGTACACTGAAGGGAGACGAGTATGTGACACCAAAAATCACCACTTTGGCAAGTGGATGATTTTAAGCTGAAGGCAATCAAGACCCAGCAGACTCAGAAAAACACTTCTACCTCTACCTCAACTACCTAAAAGAATTCAGATAGGGGATCTGCACCAGGAAAGGAGCTATTACCAGAATTTTTTTTTTTAATCTGAATGACCTATCTGTACAGCAGAACAAACATCTAATAACCAAATGTGTGTTCTTCTTATCGTCCTGTGAATCACCCACCCAAACTTTGAAGCCCCAAGCCCTTATCCCATTCCTTAGCTCAGGTTGTCATATAAGCCTCAATCGCCTAACTTGCCCTTGGGTCTAATACTTTTCATGGGGCTCTTGTACATAAGTTATTAAATTGGTTTTTCTCCTGTTAATCTGCCTTATGTCGATTTAATTAATAGACCAGCCAAAAAAACCTAGAAGGGTAGAGTAAATTTTTTTTCTCCTTTACAACACCCAGTCAGGAAATGGAGAACTGAGCTTCATCAACTGTCCCCAGAGCAGCAGGAGGGACAGATGAAAGAGGCGGAGGAAGAGAAACAGCCTGACAGATCATTGAAGAGGCTACTGGAATAGTCCAAGAGAGAGAATAAGAAAGCCTGAAATAGAGGCAGTCATAAATCATTGATGAGAAAAAAAAAAGCTAGGGGTGCCTGGGTGGCTCTGTCGGTTAGTCTCTGCCTTCGGCTCAGGTCATAATCCTGGGGTCCTGGGATCAAGACCCACATGGGGCTCCTTGCTCAGTGGGAACCTGCTTCTCCCTCTCCCTCTGCGGCTCCCACTGCTTGTGCTCTCTGTGTCAGACAAATAAATAAAATCTTAAAAAGAAGCTGAACCACTGATACCTTAGTTACCTATACTGGGTTTTACTTTGAATAATGAAAGTTACAACATGATGGTCTTGGAGTGCTCAATTCTGGGATTCTGTGGAAATAACTAAGAGATGTTGTCACTTGTTCCAGAGACTTTAGGCTAAATTTAAATTCTCTGTAAATGAATAATGTCCCACCAAACGCAAAATACTCAGTCATTTTTCATTCTCAGAAGGGGTGGTCCTAGCGTCATTAGCCACACTGCCTCTTTCTCCACTTGCAGGTGTCATTTTAGGTCACCCCAGAAAGAGATCTATTTCCAGAGAAAAGTATCTGGCTTTGAAACAGATTACCAGAGGCAGCCTCCAAAACATGAGTTTACAAAGTGGGAGAATGCAAGGTGTTCCAGGGTGGAAAATATTACAATTTTACGTTCCCCAAGTCAAGGAGAGAATCAGGCAGCATCTTGATACCTTAGTCATGTGCGCAATGTCCAAATTGTGGCTACCTTTTGAATCTTAAAGTTTCAGACCACTGACTCTTCCCATCTCGGCAGGAGACAGCGGAGGCCCCTGAAGTATGCAGTAGACCAAATGGAGGTCTTAAAGTTTCCATGTTACTTTCTAAATCCTAATTAAGTGAAAATTCTTCCAAGGAATCATTTCGCTCTGAAGCAGTTTGTTGAATTGTACACTGCAGCAGAACCATGTTCTGTTAAGGAAACAGATGCACCGACTGCACTTCTGTTTACGAAATCCATATTCAGTAGTCTATTTTCTCCTCCATGTGAGTGTCTATCACTGCCATTAACGTGCCTAAGAGAAGCAGCCTGCGTGCGCAGCAAACGTCACACCCCTTGATGGATGGGGAATGTGCCAAGTCAGTTGTTCAGTCTCCATCTCATTGATATAAAGAAGAAACAACAAAAAAATAGAGTCCTTAACTGATTGGCTATGGAAAGAAGTATATAGCTGAGTAGGCAATCACTTCAAGACCTGAGCTGCGGGAAACCAGGGAAAGAGGGAAATGTACAGGGTCTAGGAGGAAACTGTCTGGACCAAGTTGGCAAACATGAAGACCCAGAGTGGTCAGTCCCCCACCCCCCAGTTGGTGGAAGGGGGTTATAGGAAGGGCAGCTGCAGGGAACTCTTCATGCCACGATGGGCCAGTAAGGCTGGCATAACAGACCCTGCACAGGTGTCTGTGCCCCAGATGTTCGCTTCATTCCTGGGTACTCAGGACCGAGAAACCCTATGTTGACTCTGGCAGGTAAACTGGAGGGAGAGAGAAGTGATTAATTGAAGGCACTGCTGATGACACGGTCTAACCAAAGAGCAGACAAAGGAGGGCTTCAGAGTTTGAAGCACACACACCAGGCAGCCTGGAGCTCTGAGCCCAGTGGCACGCGCTGGGAGTGCAGATCAACCGCAGAAGCTTGTGGGCGAAGCTGCTCCTGATGGTTGCCAAGCCCAGCAAATGTGCTTGGTTACAAGTTAGAGGAAAAATCCCTGAGTGTATCTGTCATTTCCTGGGCATAGAAGGGAAGCTGCAAAATGCCAGGTGCTTTCCTCTGGTGTGTGGGCAGGAAGGGGAGGGGAAGCAGGCAAGGAAGCTGTGAGTTCAGGGTTAGCCTAGGCAAGAGAGTTCATCTAGCCAGCACCATTGCGAAAGGATTCCTGAGCATATAGGCAGGTGCATTTTGAAGTACAGCTTGAAGCAAGTTAGGAGTCAGATTTCTGGTTCACCAGACACTACAACTGAACACCTAGATGTCTGTATATTTCCAAAGATTACTTAAACAAGAGTATCTTAGACCACCTTTTGGTTTGATTTGTTTTTCAACCCAAGGACATCCTGTGTGTCCCCTCTTCATCCACCATTGAAAACTTCGAGAAGTGGCTGCACTAGGCAGTGTCTCACACTCAGGCTGCAGATCCTAAACATTTAACTTGACTCAGCCTGTGATTTCTTTAAATAATCTGCCTCAACCATGAGTAGTAGTTGCTCCTTATCAAGAAACTAGACCTGGGGAGCCTAGCTGGCTCAGTTGGCAGAGCATGTGATTCCTGATCTCAGGGTTTTAAGTTCAAGCCCCACACTGAGAATAGACATTACTTAAAAATAAAATCTTGGGGATCCCTGGCTGGCTCAGTGGTTTAGCGCCTGCCTTCAGCCCAGGGCACGACCCTGGGGTCCTGGGGTCGAGTCCCGCATCGGGCTCCCTGAATGAAGCCTGCTTCTCCCTCTGCCTGTCTCTGCCTCTCTCTCTGTGTGTGTCTCATGAATAAATAAATAAAAATATTTTTAAAAATAAAATCTTGAAAAAAGAAAAAGCAGTGTAATGGGTTTCCCCATTTTTGGAGTCAGCACATTGGCCACAAAGCAAAATCTGTAGTAGATACGAAATGCACCATAAATAGTCTAGGGCAAATGCTGCCAGGGTTTTAAGAAGTTAGTAACTCTTGGTTAAATGTAAGAACACTGACCACCTCCTCCACCCTTCTCCTTAACCTGTTCACAATTACACAGAATAAACTTCTTTTACTTTTTTTTTTTAAGATTTTATCTATTTGAGAGAGAGAGAGAGAGAGTACAAGTGGGGGTAGAGGGGCAGAGGGAGAGGGAGAAGCAGACTCCTTGCTGAACAGGGAGCCAGACGCGGGGCTCAATCCCAGGGCTTTGAGACAATGACCTGGGCTGAGGTAGATGCTCAACTGACTAAGCCACCCAGGCACACCCAAACTCCTTTTACTTTTCCCAAGTGAGGCCTTCCTTTAGAGCCAAGGACAGGGTCTTGGGGAAAGTGTACACAACCAGCCTGAGCTGTCAGAGCAGGGGAAGAAGTTTTTGGATGAGCAGCATTTGTGACCAGAGGAAAACAGTGGCTGATTCTGAGCTTCAGGTTATTATTGGTCCAAGTTGGTCCAACTCAGTTCCTGGGCTCATTTTCTGGAGTTTTCTAACAGTTAAACAATGTTTATAGCAAACCCTTGTGACTATTCAGCCCTAACTCCAAACTACATCAATTTATTCTTTTGGGGATCCCCCACCTTTTTCCATACCATGAAAATTAATTCAGAACAATTTTGCACTGTTTTGACTGTCTTAGTTGTTCACGCACGTCTCCTTCAATTTTCCAGCAAACCCGTTTGTGATTAGAAAAGTGCCAGAGATGCTCATCCGAGCATCTCCATGACAGACCTGGACAGTGTTTCAAGTATTACTTAAGTCGTTAAACAAAATCCTTAATGTTGTTTCGGCTGATTTCAGGATATAGACTCTCTAGGTGTGCTGCAGAGGTAGGGATCACTTATTTGCCATGTTCTACCTAAGGCTGTGTGTGTGTGTGTGTGTGTGTGTGTGTGTGTGTGTGTGTGTGAATTTAACACATAGTAGATGAATCTAACGTCTTCAGAGTCTTAGACTTTTGGGATCTTTTGTGTTTAAATAAGAGCTCTTGATTTGAAAAATCTGCAAAGGAAAAGGAAACATAATCCTTAGTAGGATTCTTTTTCAAACTGAGGTCAAAAAGCCAGATGAAATAGGTTAATACTCTTTGTCAGCTCTACGGTAGGACATAGAAATGGTGCCATTTAACCAAAAGTATGCTTCTGATCAAAGCTTATGAGTGGACAGGGACACAAGTCACTATCCCTACAGACTGCCCTAGAAATGTCCCCATACACCAAGGAGGAACAGGAGGAGCAGAAGTGAAATAGCTGGCCAAAGTTCTTGAGGATAGAAGCTGGTGGGAATCTCCCATGGGAGGGCAGGCTCTGAAAATGCCCATGGTATATGGCAAGAAAAAGTAGGCTGGGTCTCCTTGTCCACAAGACCACCGCAGGGGGCTACACTTCCCATCCTTATAACCACTGCAGTCAGTGCAGGAGGGAGGGTATGACAAAACTTAATGTATAACAGAAGAACTCAAATAGGTGACAGATGGAAAACAAGCTTTGAAAAAGAGAAAACAATTTGCTATCCCTGCTAGATATATTGTACCCTCCCACCACACCGAGAAAAGTCCTAAGCAAGGGGGCAGGGGGGGGTGCCCAGGTGGCTCAGCGGTTTAGCGCCGCCTTCAGTCCAGGGCGTGATCCCAGAGACCCGGATCGAGTCCCATGTCAGGCTCCCTGCATGGAGCCTGCTTCTCCCTCTGCCTGTGTCTCTGCCTTTCTCTCTCTCTCTCTCTCTCTCTCTCTCTATTTATTTATAAATAAATAAATAAAATCTTAAAAAAAAAGTCCTAAGCGAGATAGATACCTGTTCACATTATGCTTGGTTAAAGCTTGCTTCCTGTCATATTACGGTGGTAAGCTGAAACTCAGCCAAAGAGAACAAACTATCTCTTTTTTTGGTTTTTGTTTTTGAATCTATAGAGCTCCACCTGAGAGATGACTGACAATATTTACAGGCATAGCTTTCAGGATACTTTAAGCATTCCAATAGATTCCTACTCTGGGGCACTTTTGACCTTTCCCAAAATCCTCAAATCCATGGTGAGAAATTGTGAAAATATCAGATTTTAAGAGGTATTTTTAATACTTTTAATGCAAGTAAGAAGCTTTCTTCTACAGAGGAACAAATTCCACACTACACTGATCTTGACTCCATTGTTCACTGATAACCTGGAAGCTCCCCTCCTACCCTCTGTCTTTACTGATTTCTGCTACCCCCCTGGGCATCTTTAGGGCCTGTGGGCCACCACCTACCTGTGGTCTCTAACCCTGGGCTCACCCGGCTCCTTGGTGATAATCCTTCTCCACATTCCTCTCTCCTTTCCACACCCCCGCCCCCCTCAAACCTTGTCCATTCTCTTCAAGCTCCTTCCTCCCCAGCATCTTCTACCACTCTTAGGAGATCTCCATGGAAAAATCCAAGGCAGGCAGCAAGCCTTCTCTAACTCACCACATTGACACAGATCATCTCATCTGTATTCAGCACCAACCTCCAGTCTTTCTTCATTGACAGTAGAAAAGATCTTTGCATCCTCCCTCCTCCTCTTCCTCCACTTCCTCCTCCTCCTTCCACCACTGAAAGCAGGTCCACCTGCCAACTTTCTCCAGGCGTTCAGGCTCTCTCCTATCAGGCTTCCCCGGGGGACCACACACTTCTCACTGCTTCCCATAGTGAATTCCTTCCTTTCACAGTAAGGCTTCTAGAAAGAGCATCCCTGTTCCCCACTTTACCTTCTGGATTTGCCAGTCAATTCCTGACGCACTGTTCCTGTCCCTCAATTGAAATGGCTCTTCCCACAGTTGCATGACTTCACCAACGCTGAATCCAACAGCAATGCAATAGCCTCGCCTTAATGCCATAACATTATTTGATTTATGTAAATAAATATTAGTTTATAAGTAATTTACTTTAATAAATATTACTTAATAATTGTATTAATAAATTCATGATAAATAAATTAATATCTGGCTTAATCTTGTTTATAAACTTAGCATGGGATGAGGGAAATAAGAGCCAGTAGAGCGAGTATAGGGCCACGAGTATAACAAAGTACACAGACATGCCTAGGCATACAGTAGGGGATTAATACATGGCTCTTATTATTATTAATACATTATATAATTAATGCATTAATACAAGTGTGAAGAGCATTGAAAGCTTTATAAAATGAACCTCAAACCCACCTCATGGGCTTGTCTAAAATGCAAATTTGATCATGTCACTTTCTTAATAATCTTTCATTGCTTCCCACTGTTCACAGGATGAAGCCCACAATTCTTAACCCAACATACCTTATACCTCACACCCAGCCTTCACTCCCTAATGTCCCAGTATCCCTCACTGCTCATTAAACTACTTACAGGCTACTTGGACACACCATGACCTCTTTGCTTCCAACGGACTCTTCTGTGTCTGGCAAACTCTGACTCATTCTTCAAGAATCAGTTCAGGGTCAGCTCCTCTGGGCAACCTTCCCTGATCCAAACTGCTTCCCATTTCCTAGCTCCCTCCTGGGTTAGGTGCCCTACTCCTCAGGTGTCACTACACATTTTGTCCCATTTCAGCACCCATGTCCTACATAGCAATCTTGTGCTCTCTTTCCTACCTGCTGATGACTGCCCATGCTTGCAGTTCCATTTGCTGGGCATGTGGATGTTGTCCAACATGTGCATTTGTCAAAGGAATGGCAAACAGAAATAGGACTCAGAGAAAATGCTTTAGAGTCAGCTGCCTTGTATGGATTCCAGTGAATATTAGAAGATAAAGCTACATGGTGACCTAGCCCTGGGAGGTAAGTTCATCAAAATCAAGTCCCTCAGTTTATACATCTGTGAAATAGGAAAACACTTGGTAATATACTTTGACATTTTCAAAATGAAATAATACACAGGAAAAAAGGGAGTCAAAATACGTAGTCTAACCTCCATCCCAGTGTTTTTCTTTTGTTTTTGTTTTTAAGATTTATTTATTTATTTGAGGTGAGGAAGGGCAGAGAAAGGAGAGAGTCTCCAGCAGACTCCCCACTGAGCGGGGAGCCAGACCTGAGGCTCAATCTCATGAGCCTGAGACCATGATCGGAACTGAAACCAAGAGTTGGACACTTAACCAACTGAGCCACTCAGGTGCCTCCATCCCAGTATCTTCCAAAAAAACAAGTCATCTTGGCAAATAAGTAATGAGAAGAATATAGGGACTGGGCTCCTATATAACATGCCTATTATATTATTTAAACTCCTGTAGTACTTTCTAGATGAGAATAAATGTCAAAGGCTGGCTAAATGTCAACTGGCAGGATTATTTTCCACGAACTCACTTCTGCAGGTGCTCAGGGTTGACCGGAAATACCCCTTCAAACCCAGTATTTCTCTGGTGGCTACTAAATGCCAGAGTACACGTTTAAAAAGCAAAGCAAAGCAAAACAACAAAACAAAAACAAAAACAAAAGCCTTTCATTGTTAAGCATGATACATTTTATACATTTGAGCTCTAAACAGTTTGGAGAATTGAATTATGGTTTTATTTCATCGATTCACTACTAATAAAATTTAAAGCCATTCATTTGTCACAGAAAGAGAGATACGAGATGGTAGATATGAGAGGTCAGATGTCTTACTCAATTAAATCATGAACAAAGCAAATATTTTCTTGAAAACATTAAGCCACTTCTACTAATAGACTAAAACATCCTATTAACTAATTTCTTTGATTTCAACGAAACCCATTTCCATATTCACAGCAGGAAGTTACAGAGTTCAGGCAATAAGCACAAAAGAGTACAGCATTTTTTATAATGAGATTGGGGGAAAATATGGAAGACAAACAGGCTTCCCCCAAAGAAAAATGCCTTTAATTGCACCTACAATAGTTGTGATTATTTTCTGTAATTAAAAACTTGATTTGTCAGCCAAAGTCTTCTCAAATATGAATGTGGTTGTTTTTGACTCAAAAAAGTTGTCAGTGACCTAAGTGTCCTAACTGAAACCAAGTAAGGAAAACTTCAAAGGTAAAGTACAGGATGCTATTAAACCCAAATCCATAGGCATGGACTGGGGAATATTCCATTATTTCATTGAATCAAATACAATCATAATCCCCTATCTTTGGCTTAAAGTAAAATAAATAGGCTGACTAGATAGGCCTTTCAACTGGTGCTAGGTAGAAAAATTGAGAGAGCATGGGTGGTTTTATTCATCATCAATACTTCCCTTCCTGGAGGGAACAGAATGAATCGATGAGAAACTACATCACAGAATCTTAGGGCTCAGAGTCTGGAGTAACACAAAATAACCTCAAGTTAAGATTTCCTGACATTTCCTCAGAGAATGCAAAAATGTCTCAGAAAGACTTCTGAAGTCTCTAAAGCCAGAATCAGCAAAGGGTGAAGAGGATATTAAGGGGATAATGTCCTTGAAGCTTTATGCCTCATTTCCCATCAAATTAAATCTATAATAATACCTCCCACTGAATCTTCCTTCCTGAATTGTAAACTTCTACAAGTAGGGTCCTTGTCTGCCCCACTTGATGTGTGCAAATATATATATATATTTGATGAAACTAAGTGAATAAATCTTCTAACCTGAATAACAGAGGAAGGGTTAACCTTATTCTAAATCGGTAAGAAGTCTTGTAAAATGAAGAAGTTGATGATAGAACTTAAGGTATCTTAAAATATGTAGAGTACTTTAGTTGTAAAAAATAAGTAAAATTATACAGAGAACTCTTAAAACTCAACACTAAGGAAAAACAATTAAAAATGGAGAAAAGATCTGCACAGTTATCTCACCAAAGAACACACAGATGCCAAATGAATATACTGGAATTATGCTCAACACCATTTGTCATTAGGGAACTGAAAATTAAAACAACAATGAGATACTACTATGCACTTATTAGAATGGCTAACACACAAAAATCTGACAAAAAACGACTGCTGGCAAATGCACAGAGCTGCAAAAACTCTCATTCATGGCTCGTATGAATCCCAAATGGTACAGCCATGTTGGGGGACAGTTTGTCAGTTTTTTACAAAGCTAAACACAATCTTGCCATACAATTCAGCAATCTTGATCCTAGGCATTTACAGTTGATTTGGCAACTTCCAAACAACTGTCCAAACAAGTCCTCACTAATGTCGATGATAACTTTATTCATAATCTCTAAAACTGGAAGTAACAAAGTTGTCCTTCAGTATGTCAATGATAATGTGGTACACTCAAAAGTAAACTATTATTTACCAATAAAAAAACATCAAAGCAACAAAAAGACATGGATGAATCTCAAACATATATTGGCAAATGAAAGAAGCCAGTGTGAAAAGGCTACACTGGGTATGATTCCAATTATACAACATTTTAGAAAAGATAAAACTATAAAGATGATTTAAAAAAAAGCCAGTAGTTGCTGGAAGTTTGGTGGAGAGGGAGGAGAATGGAACAGGTAAAGCACTGGGGATTTTTGGATGGTCAAACTACTACTTTATAGGATACTGTAATGATGGGCACATTACCCTACACGTTTGTCAAAACCCACAAAACTTTAAAACACAAGGGGTAAACTTCAAAGTATATAAATTTAAAAAATTATTTAGGAGTTTGGGAGGCCCCCAGATAAAATACAGAATGCTACAAAACAATCTAACTGCATAACAAATGTATGAAACAATCTCACTGAGGGGATATGTGAGGGGTGGGGGAGGTGCTCATTAACTTTGGGAAGGAGTGAAATCCACAAAATTCAAGACAAAAGAAACTGTACATAAGAACTGTACTCTAGTTGATAAATTCATTTCCCTAGGGCACTGGCTCACATTCTGATACCATGAGTCATGTCTACTGGAAGTGAACGTTCAAGTAAATGAATGACAGATGGTGGGAGGAGGGATTCTCCCCATTGGAGTGGGAGGTTTACAGATGAGCAAGGGGAAGAATAATCCCTGTGGTAATGGATGACAGTTGGAAACATCTGTATGAACTCATGTTTAGCTTAATATCCACATAGATGGTTACACACAGAAACGTCATAGATAGGTATATATGCATGGGTTAATTTCCATACATGTATATTTCCTTGCTATGTTGCCAAGAAACCCTAAAAGAAGCAACACTCCAGGAGCAAAAAGCAAGTCTTGGTCTCTTATATCATTTTCCAATCAAAGGAACCAGAATTCCTTAGTGAGATGGCTGATTCTAGAACTATGGCAGGAAACACATATGATGAATCTGGAGTATCTTTTAGTGTCATAATATAAAGAAGTTCTCAAAACACACACACACACACACACACACACACACACACACACACACATAGATACAGATCTATCAAAGGAACACAGGGACCAGTCAGAAGAGCTCCCAGTGGCCGAAGTCGGAACAATTTCAGCAACACAATAAGGTAGTATTAAATTAAAACCCAAAGTATAAATAAATGTCCATGAGTCTAAATGGATATAAATAAATGATTAAATAAATAAATGAGGAAGAAGAGACAAAGCTCTCATGCAGAAGAAATGCAAATAATTTATGGAGATAAATCAGATGACCTCGGTCGGGTATGGTGATGACTTTTTAGATATAACACCAAAGGCACAATATATGAAAGAAATAACTGACAAAATACTTGACCAGCTCTCCTCCAAATCACCACAGTCATTAAGGACAAGGAAAGTCTGAGAAACTGTCACACCCAAGAGCAGCCTAAGGAGACATGACAATTAACTATAATGTGGGATCCTAGAACAGAAACAGGATGTTAGGTAAAAACTATGGAAAGCTGAATAAACTGTGGACTACAGATAATAATAAAATAATAATAGATTATGCTGGGTCATCAATTGTGACAAATGTACAACGTGAGATGTTAATAATAAGGAGAATTGTGTGGAGGCTGTGGTACTTTGTAATTTTTTCTGTAAATCCAAAATTATTCTAAAGTAAAAAAGTTTTTTAAAAAATATAGAAATCAAGGAGCACCTGGGTGGGTCAGTCAGTTAGGTGTCTGCCTTCAGCTCAGGGCATGATCCCGGGGTCCTGGGATCGAGTCCCACATCAGGCTCCCTGCTCAGTGGGGAGTCTGCTTGTCCCTCTGCCTATATCTCTGCCTCTCTCTGTGTGTCTCTCATGAATAAATAAATAAAATCTTTAAAACAAAGCAAAACATGGAACCGCATTGCTTGCCAACTCAGGCAAGTCATGATCCTATTCCTATTTAGAATTCATCAGCCCAAACCACAAGAAACTGCAGCTGTTTGCCTGTTTTTGACATGTATAAATGTCCATTTCATACGGGTCCATGTAAAAGACTTCAACATTCCAAGTCCATCATCAGTGGTCAATGATTTAATCACTCATGCCCATTTAATGAAGCCTCCCAAAGGAAATCAAATCATAAAAACCCAAAAGGAGGGGATCAAGAGAGTTTCCAGGTTGACGAACCAGAACTCTTCCCCATATCCCTGTGCTGGACTCCAGACTCCATGGGGACAGAAGCTTTTTTGTTCTGGATCTCGCCCTACATATCTCTTCATCTGGCTGTTGATCCACAGCTTTTAATAAACTTTGTGATAAACCGGTAATCCAGTAAGTACAAAAATAAAATTTAAAAAAAAAAAAGACTTCAGCATTCCTTTCTAGAGAAGCGTCAATATGGTCACCTGAGCACAAAAGAGCCACATCCACCTCTTCAAACCTATTCTTGTGAGCCCAAACTCCCTATGGTGTTTAAAAAAAAAAAAAAAAAAAAAAAAAGACAAGGACCCATATGTCCATTTTATCCCAAGGAGTCATTTCTTCACCCAGATGATTCTTCACTGAGCCTTGCATATCCTGAATTTTCAAATTAGATCTTAAAAAGTCAAACATTAAACCCAAAGACTCAAATGACAAGGACTTTCCTTAGAACATAAGAGCTGTAATCACCAGATGAACTTGAGCTTTCTCAATACTTCTCACTATTTCTTCTGTCCACTAGCAATATTATTTTTCCTTTTTTCCCCATAATAATGTGTTTAGCTCGTAACTTTTTCCGTCTGAACTAAAAAAAAAGAGGCAAAAGACTTTAACTGGAGTTAATTAGTGACTTTCTTTTTCTATTTTAAATTTATTACATTCTAGTTTTATAAGTTTTCACATAAATTTTAAATTCTTAATGATGGACTCCAATTTAATGACTGTTTAATTATAATAAAATAAATATTTGAATAGCTATTTATATGTAATATGCAGAATTCATAAGCCTTTAGTTTGGAATATCTTTCTCATATGGTGTTTTGCAAAAATCTTTCATTCCTTTCACAGACACTTAATCTTCTAGATAAATTTTCCACATACTCGTTAATCAGCAATACCTCCGGTTGAATGGTAACACCTTCACTTGATTAATATCGTAGATTGTACAGTGATGTGTTAAAGACAATTATGACTGAGTCAGACACCACCAATGCCAAAGGACTTTGAAATCAAGGATACTGCTATGCTCTGGGCTCCAGTGAAGTATATAATAGATGCTGCAAATTATTTTGGTACATCTACAAATCACAGATCTAAGGGACCAGAAGCAGAAAGTTAAGTCCCTAATTCCTACCCTGTCTTTTCCCCAATCATCACCATGAATTTGATTCTATCCCCAGCAGATTCAACTGCCTCAACTCTTCATTAGTGATGCCTTCCCAGTCAGCAATCTCCAACCTCTTTTTTTTATTTAAAAACAAAGAGGTTGGTGATCACTTGATGGAAGTGAGTATCTAGTTTGACATTGTAAAGCATGCTGGTGATAACACCCAATCCATTTTACAAGGAGAATCCGGCTGTTGGAATTAGTGGACTCAAAAATCACTGTGCTTTGGTTCAACCCTGATTTTCTAGAACATGTATCATGGCTTGAGCCAGCATTCATGATTTACATTAGGCAATGGTCACTATGTCTGATGGAGCCAGGTGCAGTGCTGGCTCCTGTTATATCAAAGCCATATATTTGGGGAGTAAAACCAGGAGCTCATTCACCTACAGTGGTAAATCCTTGAAGGTAGAGATTACGCAGTAGTTTTCCTATTGATCAGGGGATCTTGGGTGCTTTATAATTTATGTGACTAATTAATGCTTTCTGATCGAGATGGTGACAGTTATGACATGGTACATATCTGGCTGGGATTTTCTACAATGAATGAAATAAACAGTGGACTTTAGTTGTCTGTCACAAGTTAACCTGGCATCTCTGGTATAAGTAGGATAGAAGAATTATAATTATTCTTAAAAGTGTTGTAACAAGGTAATTGTACATTTATTACTTGAAGACAGTCTCTAAAGTTGGGATTTGCTAGGCATCGGCAAAGAGATCAGAGCTGCAATACAATGAATTTTCAGTTTTAAGAGGATATGAACAAAGTTAAAAATGTACATCCCTTATTTTGATGACTTGAGAATGTGCTTAGGAAATGTCAACAAATTTAAAAGGTTAGAGTGTACCAAAAGACCTCAGTTTTGTCTAAAATACTTGTGCCTAGATAAAATACTGAAAATACAAAGATGTTAATGTGAATTGTTTCTTGGGGATGGGATTATGAGGGAATATTTTTCATAGTTTTTCCAAAATTTTAACCCAGAATAAAGAAAATTTTAAAAATCAGTATCTATGCCATCCCACAAAACCTAGTGGTGTCCAGGCTAACAAAACTGAACTGGACTTAGTACAATTCCCTCCAAAAGGCATATGAGGTTAGGCAGGATGGAGCAAAATAGAAAGGCTGCACACTCAGATACAGAGTGTGGGAAAGTCAAAATGCAAACCCTCACATCCAGAGGACAGGCAAATGCTGGCAAGATGATTGATGGCTTTCAGGAAAGCCCATAGCATTTCAGAATTCTGTCCAAACAGACAAAACTGAGGGGTTGCTCTCATTTGTGACATATGATCACAGATATCCTAGAGAAGGCCACAAAGCTGCCGAAGGCCCTTGAAAGGATGTGCATGGCCTCTTAATCACCAGAGCCTCAAACATAAATAAGGGATGTAGCACCACCTCATCTTCACCTCCAGTCCCTAATTGTATAACCAACACACGTACTGTATATCAGCAAGATATTAAATCCCTTCATGTTATGCTGCCATTAACTTGTAAACTGAGGCACAGTGGGGGATTTGGGCATAGGCCCTTAGTCTGAGTTACCTTGCTAAGAAATTTAAGTGTGTGCTGAACCTCACATTCATTTTTTTTAAAGACTTTATTTATTTATTCATGAGAGACACACAGAGATAGGCAGAGGCACAGGCAGAGGGAGAAGCAGGCTCCATGCAGAAGTCCAACGTGGGATTCGATCCCAGGACTCTGGGATCACACCCTGAGCCAAAGGCAGACGCTCAACTGCTGAGGCATGCAGGTGTCCCAACCTAGCATTCATTTTATATTCTGGGCTTTCTGTAAGATCTAGATCATTAACTATGCCAATTTCCTCCTGTAGAAACTAGTTTAAATAAAGTGTCTCAGATAGAAATGAAATTTGGAGATAATAAGAGTCAGTTTTTCAAAGACAGAACACAGTTTTCCCAATGTGCATTTTGGATGGTTTTGCACAACCTTTCCAGACCCAGGGCCTTTTAAAAATGTTAAACTGAACACCAGTGAATACTAAGAAGTCTCTCTTCTTGTGCTCACAGAGAGCTTATCCTCATTGCTAATCATACAGGAAATCTTTGCAGAGCTGAGAGGTGAACATAAATGCCAAGAATCCCAAACATTAATTTTGATTCCCGTACCCTTTCTGCAAACCTGGAGAGCTCAAGAGATTTAAATTAAAATGTCCTTCATGTTACTGAAGAGAACACTTACACAATTAAAAACAATTGTATTTACCTACAGAATAAAACCCTTTTGGTTCTATTTTATTTGCAAAGTAAGAGATGCAAGTGAAGCATGACTAGGAAATCTCAAATCATACACCTGGAGAGATAAATTTCACAAGCCCCTAAAGAACAATGTTTGAGGTTCACTATTGCTGGGCCTTGATCTATGCAAATAACTTCCCCCAGAAATGTCTTAGTTTCTTAGAATATTCCATTTCTATAAAGTCTTCCTCACTGTTTCTACTCGTGAAAATTTGCTTTAATGTTGGTTTTACTAACCAACAAAAAAAATATAGAGTATCCCTAACCCTTCTGTTTATCCCTCCTAGCTGATCAATATAACTAAGCAAAATTGGAAGAATGATAAGAGGTCTCTGAGAAGTATTCAGCTTTTCTGGTTGTGCTTCACTGTGTATAGGATCTGTCCTACAATCACATCCTCAGCTCACTCCCCTTTCGCTATCCCACCCACTCCCTGGACTTCAGATATTTATATGCAGGTGACTCTCAAATCAATCCCTCTAGCTCACATCTCTCTCGTGGGCTTTACCCTGTGCTGGGGAACTGCCTAATAATGGAGTCTCTCCTCCAATGTCCTATGCAACCCCGAACACAGTAGCCAAAACCAAATTCCTTGTCTACTTCAACTTCTCAAACCACTCTCTCACCTTGTGAAAGACACCATCATCCAACCTGATGTCTATGCCAGGAACTGGAGTCTCTTGATTCCTCTTTCTCCTTCTTCCCACACCTCCATCCCCCAAATCCTGTTGATTTCAGCCTCTTCTTAGTGCACCTTGAATCTATCTCCTTCTCCCCAATCCACCTGCCACTGCATCTACCCCAAATCAGGCTCCCCTGTCTCTTGCAGGGATCCTGCAACAGCCTGCTGCCAATTGTCCCAACCTGCTCTCTCCTAGCCTGGCTACCTCATCTTTCATGGCTCAGTGGAGATGCTTCTTTCTCAGGGAAAAGTCACCTACCACACAAGTACAGCTTAGAAGCCCCTTCTATGTGGCCTCACGTTGCCAACTTCTTTTATCACAGAACTTCTCACAGTCTATTTTAACTACCTGTTTCTTTTGCTGTCCTGCTAGATTGTAAGCACCAGGTTACTCTGTCTCTTTTATCCCTTTTATCTCCCTAGTACCTAACATAACACTGAGCCCAGAGCTGGCAGCCAAACATTCACTGAATGGATGAATGAGACTCAATATAAGGTGCTGCCACTTACCTACTGCCCACCGCATGGCGGCAACCTGCCAGATGCTTTGAATAGATTATCTCTTATCCGCACAGCTCTGCAAGCTCTGTGTTATTTTCGAACATTTCACACTCGAAGGTCAGTGGAATTAAACAGCTTTTTCTAAGTCACACAGCTCATAAGTGAATTGAAAACCAGGTCTGTGTAGTTTCAAAAATTCCTGCTTATCTCCCTACAAACACTGCCTCTCTCTGTCACCTGCACAATGACCAGAGTTCTATGGTTTGGGCATCACAGAGTAATTCTAATCCATCCTCTACCTAACAGTTGTTCACAAATGAAGACTTTCCAGAAGCTGCTGGTTAGGCTGACCTTTCGCAACCCCCCACTGTGGCTTGAACCCTTGTGCTCCTTTCATGGTGACTAAAGCCCTGCCCAAAGTGGCTCATTGGGGTCCTGCTTCTCCTCGCTGTTCTCACACAGAGCCTAAGAAGCAGCGTCACCAGGCTTTAAAGCATCTCACCTGTGACAGCTCCCTCGACTGCTAAGACCATGCATCAACAGGACAAAAGGCAGAAACCATACAGTTGTTGGCAGTGCTGCTGCTGGCCTTTGGCACTTGTCTGCCTCAGGAGAGGGTGAGTCAGAGAGGTGACATGGAGAAAGCAGGTAGGCTTTTGTCTTCCTATTCAAAGGCCACAGAGTGCACTATCTCCTGGGCTCTGATTATGAGGCTTCCCTGTAGAAGTGGGACCTGCCACAGATGGACTGGCTCCATTGCATACAGCAGCCACTTCAGGTCTACCTCAGAAACACATGAAGAATCATAAATCTGGGGGCGCTTGGCTGGCTCAGGGACTAGAGTATGCAGCTTTTGATCTCGGGGTCATGAGTTCAAGCCCTGCATTGGGCATACAGCTTACTCAAAAAATAAATAAATAAATAAATTCAGCAGTCCAGAAAAGGCCATTCCCTGAAACTAACACATCCAGGCCAAGCGTGGACAAAGCCTGTATTTGAAAAGTCACTCCCTTTGAATCAGGTTTGAGTTTTGCTGGAGTTTGAACGGAACAAAGATTTCCAATCTACAAATTTGAATGATGGTTTAAAAGTTTTTGAAAAATTCAAACCCATATTTCCATAGGATTTAAGAGCTATCTCAGGCACAGTAAGGGATGCTCTCAAACCAAGCAGAAATAGATGGAATTTTAAGTCATTCTGTCTTTTACATTTCTGCAAAGACCTTCTTTTCTTTTTTCAAAGGACATCAAAGCTAAAATGCCATATAATATCCTTTGTGTTTCTGCAATCTGTTCAATGACATCAATAAGATGGATGATCAGCAAATAGCATCCAACTTTCTTTGTACTATTATTAGAATAACATGTAAAATGATATGAAATGAAACAGCCCTGATTCCAATGACCTTGAAGCCCAATCCAATCACAGTCTCACTAAGGAAGAGTAAAATCAAGAGCACTCAAGCTGTGGAATTTATGAATTAGATTAATCTCTTCCACACTGGAGCAGGCCTGGGTGGACAAAGAAATGGTGGGGACTGGGCTGCATTCCCCTCCCCTTAATATTCATGGGAACACTGTCAAGTGCACCAGAGGGTTGAATCTGGAAAAACAGGTTAGATAAGAATATCAAAAAAGCCAAGAAGGCAGAAGTGATGGGCAGGACTCCTGCTGTAGTCTCCTCCTAGCACATCGTAATTGCAAGTAAACTCTACTTTGGCAAATTCAACCAAAAACCAAATTACACCCATGCTAAAAGTCAACAGAGCCAGTAGCATCAATCTCACCTGTATTTTTTTCCTAGTCAAAAAAATTTTTATTGAGATATAATTAACAAATAAAATTTGGGGACATCAGGGTGGCTCATTGGTTGAACGTGTACGCCTTTGGCTTAGGTCATGATCCTGGGGTCTTTGGATAAAGTCCTGCATCAGGTTCCCTGCATGGAGCCTGCTTTTCCCTCTGCCTATGTCTCTGCCTCTCTCTGTGTATCTCTTATGAATAAATAAAATCTTTTAAAAAAAAAACCCCAAATTTTAAGATATTTAAAATGTATAGTTCACCTGCTTTGTAAGCAAAGGCTTAATGAGAAAGAAACCCACTAGAAACTACTGTGTTATTATACAACCAATCCTCATTATTCACAGATTCTATATGTGCAAACTCATCTACTTAGTGAAATTTATTTGTTACCCCCTCCACATTAATAATCCCAGCACTTTTGCAGTCATTCACTGACACACGAAGAATAAGCACACTAATGGCTGATGTCCAACAAGGCCACATTCTGCCTTGTTTTAACTCTCATACTGTAAAACAAAACAAACAAAAAATCCTTTCTGCAGACTGCTTTAGTGCTATGTTTCCCACATTTTTTTTTTGGTGACTTCACTTTTTAAAATGTCCCCCAAATGTGTGGAAGCACTGTCTAGGTTCCTAAGAGCAAAAAGACTTGCGATGTGTATACAGACAAGAGAGTTGTCTTAGATAATAAGCTTCATTCAGGCAGAATTTATAGTGCTGTCGGCCACAGGTTCAATGTCAATGAATCACCAATGCACATTACATAAGGTTGTTTCAAACAGAAATACATAGTGGGACACCGCTGAGTAGCTCAGCGGTTTGGCATCTGCCTTCGGCTCAGGTTGTGATCCCCAGTCCAGGGAATGAGTCCCACTTCAGGCTCCCTGTGAGGAGCCTGCTTCTCCCTCTGTCTATGTCTCTGCCTCTCTTTGTATGTCTCTCATGAATAAATAAATAAAATCTTTATAAAAAAGTAAGAAATACATATAAAGCAAGACTTTGTGTTGACTGGTTGGCAAGAATGTTGTGACCAGAGGCTCATAGGAACCTAACCTTGTATTTCCCCTTAGGAAATCCAGTATTCACTAATAAATTCAGTATTCATTAAGTCCGTGTTTCCAGCCACTTAACTGGACAAATAACTATGGCAAATAACTGCTGTGTTTTCAAATTACAGCAAAAACATCACCAGTCATGTAAAATAAGACTTGGAAGGGGAAAGCAAAAGATATTTACAGGTAGTGGGCTCATTGTTTTTACTTTTTTGCGGAGTTCTGAATTTGACAATTTCTGCTCGCGGGTTTATGTTGGATACTTATGTGGTCTTCTAAACTGTTCTATTAGATATCAGTCATGATTGTTATAATTAACTCCTAAACATAAAGTATATTTTCATCTTACACCATCTGTAAAATTGTCTTCTTCGAAATGAGAATTTCACAGGTGTGCCATTCACATTCCCTGGGGAGTTAAGATTTCAAGATTTCAAATCTAGTCTTATCTATTCTGAAGATGAAGAACAGTACACACTCACTTTACAAAACTGCTCTTCACCTAAAGCAATATAAAATGTTAGGCCGCTGCTTCAACTGGGAGCTGTGCGCTTATTCTGTCCTTACCCAACCTAGGCCACAGGACCTCTGATATCCAAGACCTATTTTTTTCATGGAAATCTAAATCACAACAACTAGATTATTAGGAGAAAACCAGAGATATCCTCTTGATGTAGACTAAGTTAACACAATGTTAACACCTTTGTCACCATTTACTTTGGTCTGATTTGGTTAACACTGTTAAGTCTATTTCCAACGGTTTTTGTTTTGTTTTGTTTTAAAGATTTTATTTATTTATTCATGAGAGACACAGAGAGACACACAGAGACATAGGCAGAGGGAGAAGCAGGCTCCATGCAGGGAGCCCGATGTGGGATTCGATCCCAGGTCTCCAGGATCACGACCCGAGCCAAAGGCAGACGCTCAACCACTGAGCCACCCAGGCACCCCTATTTCCAAGTTTTTTAAAAGAAAGCAATTGTTTCATTTTCTTATCACCAAGTCTTAGGAAGCATTCATTATTCCCCCCAAATCACCCAATAATATTGGACCAATCTGAAAATAAGCATCAGTCGCCTCGGGTCTTCTCCTGACTTTAAAGTTTCTAGCTATTTGCATAAGATCGATTCACAGATATGTGTGTTGTTAGAATTACTCCTGATAATATGTGGCCCACAGACCCTTACCTTCTTAAGAGATTACAGTTGTGTTTCTTGGCTTACGTACGTATGTCGCTTACGGTACATATGTCTAATTCATGTGTACTGTACTGGAAATTGTGGCCCACTGGGTGTCTGCTATAATTGAGCTCAAGATCTTACATTTTTATGTTTGGGAGTATTATCCACGTTTTTGAATTAAGATAATGAAGATGACACGCTGTGTCACTTTCAAAGACAACATGGGGTTCTACTTAAGGATGTGGCACAGGACAGTCATATCCGGAGAGAAGCAAAGGGCCTTCATGTGGGAGCCTCCCTGCGTTGGGGTAGCAAGCTGGATGTGAGAGACTCAGTCATGTCATTTGCCTCAAGTACTCGAAAAGGAAGAACTTGAAAACAACTATGAAAGGGAAGTTGCAAAGTGTATCT